>NC_065512.1:36790046-36803335 GCF_006386435.1 Epinephelus moara
TCGACGAACTACTAACACTCTCTGCTGTTTCCTCCTCCTTCTTCCTTCCTTCCGCTGTCTTCGTTGGTTTATTTATACACGCGTAACGCGTTCTCTGGCTGGCTGGATTGTCCGCTCGGTCTGCCGTACATACATGGCGGCGCAAGATGGCGACCTCTCTAAAGCAAGGCCCTTGCTATATACTGTATATGTATAAAAGCAGAATTATAAGGCTACGAAAACCAAACGAATTTTATTTTATAGCGATTATACACTTATATAAACATATTAATGGGTAGAATATTCAGATTCAGATTCAGATTCAGATTCAGATTTGACAATAAACCATGCCAAATATTACACACTGGCCCTTTAAGCAAGCAAGCTGTCAGACAACGTTTGCCAGGGTCTCAGACCTTAATTAACTTGTTAGGGCTCTGGCTTTTTCACAGTCATCATTAGGAAAGGCCAGATGATGCAAATTTTAAAGCTTTGAAAATATTCTGACTCCTGAAACCTTGTCCCAACAATCAGCAGCCATGGGCTCTTCTAAATAGCTGCCTAGCACTCTGAAAACTAAAATAGCTGATGCCCACAAAGCAGGAGGCTCTAAGAAGATAGCAAAGTGGTTTTAGGTTGCTGTTTCCTCAGCTGGTAATGTAATTAAGAAATGTCAGTTAACAGGAATTGTGGAGGTCAAGTTGAGGTCTGGAAGACCAAGAAAACTTTCAGAGAGAGCTTCTCATAGAATTGTTGGAAAGGCAAATCAAAACCCCTGTTTGATTGCAAAAGACCTGCAGGAAGATTTATCAGACTCTGGAGTGGTGGTGCATTGTACTACTGTGCAGTGACACCTGCACAAATATGACCTTCATAGAAGAGTCATCAGAAGAAAATCTTTCCTGTGTCCTCACCACAAAATTCAGCATCAGACATTTGCAAAGGAACATCTAAACAAGCCTGATGCTTCTTGGAAACAAGTCCTGTGAACTGATGAAGTTAAAAATAACTTTTTTGATATAATAAGCAAAGGTATGTTTGAAGAAGAAATGGGGGATGGATTGATTATGCCTGGGGTTGTGTCACAGCCAGGGGCATGGGAACATTTCACAGGTAGAGGGGAAAATGGACTCAATTAAATTCCAGCAAATTCTGGAAGCAATCATCACATCATCAATCATCACAAAAAATAAACAAAAAAACAAACAAACAAACAAAAAAAACTGAAGAGAGGATGACTTCTACAACAGAACAATGACCCTAAACACACCTCAAAATCCCTAATGGACTACCTCAAGAGGTTTTGCCATGGCCCCCACAGTCCTCAACCTCAACATCATTGAAAATCTGTGGATAGACCTTAAAAGAGCAGTGCATGCAAGACAGTCCAAGAATGTCACAGAGCTAGAAGCCTTTTGCAGGAAGAATGGGTGAAAATCCTCCAAACAAGAATTGAAAGACTCTTAGCTGGTTACAAAAAGTGTTTAGAAGCTGTGATACTTGCCAAAGGGGGTGCTACGAAGTACTGACCGTGCAGGGTGCCCAAACTTTTGCCTCAGGCCCTTTTCCTTTTTTGTTATTTTGAAAGTGTAAAAGATTTAATTAAAAAAGTCATCTTGCTTATAATATTGGAGAAATACGTCATCTTTAACTTTCTGCCTTTTGGAAATCAGTTAATCTTCTACTTACTTAACTACTCACAGTAAACAAAATTTTGACCAGGGGTGCCCAAACTTTTGCATGCAATTGCATATGCAATAAGTAAGTTTAAATCACACCTAAAATTACATGGCAGGCACCCAGGCCAGAATTTTCACTAAGTGGTACCAACCATGAAGGCTCATTCTGGTTTGGTATTTTGAAAAAGTCTTTATCTATTATATATAAAGACTTATATATATTAAGACAATAATCCCTATATAGTCATAAGTATCAACTCGGGCTGGGCGATATGGACAAAAATTCATATCTCTATATTTTCAGGCTGAATGGCGATACACAATATATATCTCAGTATTTTCTACTAAGTGGGCTACATGTTCAGTTGCAAGCTGATCTATGGCTAAAGTCCCCTCTTATTTTTGCTGCATGTGTTTTCCCACAGCAGGGCAGGTGAAAGAAGTTTACCTGTTGGAGGTGAGCTGTTTGCAGAGGTGTAGTAAGAGCCTGCTGTCTGCAGCTCTTCATCAGCATCTCACTGTGGCTGTTTCTGCTGTCACTTTCCTCCCTGCGATATTATTGGACATTTCTTAACTGAAGAAAAGCCACTAATAAAGTTCCGCTCATTCAGTAATAAACATATCTTAATTCCTATAGAGTCTTAAAAATTCTTAAGTAAAAACTTTTATTGTGAAGCAGCAGCACTTATAACGGAAACACAAATTGGCACAGCATGGCTTGACTGGACGCAGCTAAAAGGAAAAGGCCCACAGTACGTGTGCTACTGTGGTAACTTAATTCATCTCACACCTGATTTAGGGTAGCTCGTGTGATACATAGGCCGATGTCGCACCGCAGACTAATTAACAGACAGATTCAACAGAGGAGCAGCTCTGTGTCTCTCTGGGTGTTGATGGAGAAACTGTGAGTGAGTGTGTGAGGAGGAGCAGTGCAAAGTGTATGACCACCAGTGTGCGTTATGTGAATCAACTTGACCCTATCAATATAAACAGTACTGTCTAAATCTATATCTTGCTTGAAAATATATCGATATATTGCAAAAAATCGATATACCGCCCAGCCCTAGTATCAACCTTCAATGACACCAACTGTTGATCGAAAGAATGAAAAAAATCTCCCTTCGACTTTTTGCATTCACCTATTTTACCAATGATGATGATGACGATGATGATGATGATCATCATCATCATCATCATCATCACAAGCATCATGTCATACTGACACCCATTGTCATTCATTATTCATCATCATCAATATCAACCAGTTCCTGACAACCTCTATATCATCTTCCTCCTCCCACTAATTGCTGCAGTTTGTAACTGGTCTGTACACACGTACAGAGGTGACCTGTGGTGCTCTTGTAGCCTATGTGCTTTTGCAGGAAAACTCAGCGATCTCAAACTTGTCAAAAAGAAACAGAAAATTACATGAGTTCCTCGAATCCCTGGAAGCATCCTTGGATGTGTCAGCAGGATGCAGGATGTATGCACCATCATCTAGTTTATGTGGCATCAATGATCTGCATTACCTGCTGTTCTGCACAAAAGTGACAAAGGTATGGTAATTTCTAGATATTTCGGCTCCTCACTGAAATGGATGAGAAATATCTTCCACTTATTCCTGCAGGTAAGCTGTTGTTAGACTGGATCTGGGGACCCCCAGCATAAGTGGCCTTCCTGGAACTTATGGTCTGCAAGTGTGTACAGACCTGCTAAGCCTTAACAACAAACTAAAGTGCACAAAAATGTGCCAGTTACAAACTGCAGCAATCAGTGGGAGGAGGAGGATGTAGAAGTTGTTGTAGACTGGTTGACTATGATGAAAATAATGATGATAATGATGATGATGATGATGATCAATGAACAGAATACTTGAGAATGGATATTACAGGGTGTCTACAGGTATCATACAATTAAATATAATGCTTCTTTAAGATCCTCTCAAGATAATCAAACCAAATTTAAGACTGACAGAAGAAAGACAGTAGTAGACATGAGGACTTTTACGCAGAAGAGCTTCACTTATTTTGACATAAAGAAATAAAAACATGGATAATTAAATGAGATAAATATTTGTGGCAATTAAAGGCTCACAAATTCTAATTTAGTGAAACTCTCTGCTCACTGTTGACATCTAACTGTTGACCTGAAGCTTAAAGTTCACAGCAATTTTATTTTATTTACCTTTTTTAAAACTTTACTTTAAAACTACTTTACTAACTTTATTATAATACTTTAACTTTATTATAACTGTACTTTACCTTTATAATATGACAGTAACTACTTTATATAACTATATTGTAACTGTTACATTTACATACATTTAATACTTTTGTATTGTAGTAGTCTACAGCAGTTTAGGGGAGATTTAAAGATATATATCATGTATTGCAATATAGCCCAAAACATACTGGGATATTATTTTTAAGCTACTGAATCCACAGCACCTAGTGCCAACTAATATCTCTGTTGGTTTGATTATCAAGCTGTCAGTCAGCAAATTACCTGCTTACACATCCAGCAGACACAGAACAGCAGCCTCCCATTGGAGTCATTTTTCGGTCCACCTAATTAATGTAAGTATTTGTATTTGTATTTATTTATTCATCAGGGGCACTGCATATTAATCAACATTAATTAAAATGTAAATGTGCCAAGTCTAGCTCATTTTTCATCTGCCGTCTCTGTTAAAATGGCCCTATACCTGCAAACACAAGGAGCCTAATTACAGTGATACACATTATTTGCATAAGATGTTGTGAATAATAAATAAATAAATAAATAACAACCTAGCCAGAAAATCTTCATTAAAAATTGATCATCACTATAACTTAACAGCATCTGGTTCAATTTCATCCCGTGAAATGAGCTGTTGAAAAAGCTCAAAGCCAAAATGTCCTATTGAAAAGGCCATAATTTGTTAACGTACTTCATCTGTCACATTCAACTGTCCAACATCACCAAATGTAAAGTTGCACCAAACACCAAATGCAGTCTGACATATGTACGGTTGCAAGTCACAGTCCAATATTTAATAGTCTTCAAGATTTAGTTTGGTCTCCACCATAATGTATTTAAAACTAGAGCATGTGACTTCACCTCCTCCCTCTGTACACAAACAAAGCCAAAATATCCTGCATATGGCTGCTGCCATCTTGTGCCTGTGACTACATTAGGAGCCAGAGTCTGTACAGCAGCGATCTCTGCAGCATCAAGTTCCCGCTCATACATCTATCCCACCAATCTTAAGCAGCACCATAGAATGCAAGTATACCAACATGGCGCACATAGCTGTCAATCATGACATCACACCCCACCCCTTCTATTCCATCAAATAACTAGTTATAACAAACTTATCTGAAAAACGAACACATACACATACATCAGCGCGATAAGAACTACCTAAAATGACAGAAACCATCTTTAGGAAAATTTTATTTGACATCTACTTTGAGTTTTTACTTTGGCCCATGTCCTATACCCCTACATGAAGGGGGCTGGGTCTATGAATTACACTGCAACCAGCCACTAGGGGGTGATCCAGATGTTTCGGCTGCACTTTAGGGGAACTGTCATGTCATCCATCTTTATATACAGTCTGTGATCTCCACTCCTAAGTGGAGGAGGAGTTTATGGTCTCATATGAAAATATGGGTCTTTAGCTCAACTGTCTCTAACAGCTACCAGTTTGTGTGAATGTGGCATTTAGCTTCTTTCTTCAGGTTTGACCAAACACAGAACAAAGCTGCAAGTAACACCACATGACAACAGAAACCGTTTCCAGGAGACATAAACAGTGGCCTACACTCAGTGCAATCATATAAAAAAAGCCAGTATTTGTTTAGAAGGTATAATACCTTCTTTCTTGTATATTCCAGCTTTCATCATGGTACACACTGGTCCTACATTGGGTATGAGTACAACAGGGGTGTATGTCATAGCAGGTTGAATACATTGATGAGTGCCTACTAGACATGTTCAGTCTGAAAAAACCTTCATTAATAAGTTTTCAAAATGAACCGACTAATCAGCAGCTTTTAACATCTAAGCTGCTCACTGGTGACTGAGAACGCCATTTTCAGTTCATTTATAATCCACTTCCCTATTAAAAGACGTGTTCAACTACTAATGTCTGTACTTAAGTGCCTTCAAATGCTGATACAACCACTTCACCAAGGAAGTGTCGAAGATACACATTAACAGTACAATCTACAATAAGGTGCGGAACAAGTTATATGAAACTGTTCTTTAAAGTTACATCCAAAAAGATAATGTTCAGGTATTATGGAGAGGGCCTCCCTGAAAAATGCATGGGAGCTTCGGTGAGGGTACAGAAACAAATGGAGCCTTAGTTCACTTTTATTTCAAACACAGAAGAAACAGATGGTTGTGTCAGGTGTACTATCCATCATTGCTGTGGCTGTGATACAGCATATCTCTGTCTCAGATGTGCACTGATTCATATCAGGCCTTTAAAAAAAGACACATTTTGCTGCAACGGTTTAAACTCAGAGAGCCAACAACTGATTTGAAACAACATAAGTTAGTGTACACAGCTTAAGGTTGTAAATTGCCTCTAAAGTCAGCCCCTTTGGCTGAAAAAAATCAACCCATCTGGCTAAATTGAGGAAAAGTTTGTGAGTTTCTGCAGAACTTAACTCAAAGCAAAACTGGCTCAGAGGAATTTGCTGAAGATATCATTAAGATACAATGAGCTGCTGTGGTTTGAGCCTTAAAATAAAGACAAATACTGAAAAATAATTATTTTGATTAGCATAGAGTTATTTGTTTTAAAAAAAACTAATGAAACCAAGTTTAATTGGACATAATCATTAGCAGAATGTGAGATTGATGGTGCAATAAATTAATTCTATTCTAAATAGTGTGATGTAAAGTGAACACCTCATATTTGTTTGCTGAAATTAATTTTTAGTCATTGCCAAGGATCATGCTGTGTATGAGAATGAAAGTGATCTTCTACTGTATATAGCTTTAGGCATAAATTAGTTAGTTTTATTAACCTTTAAGGTAACGATGAGGACAAGTCTCTGTTTTGTAGCTTGGAAAGAAAGTAATGGCACTGCAGCAGCGACCTTATAGAATTGTAGAATATATTACTGATATAATAGATTCATGGATGTGGAAAGTATGAGGCTTCATTCATAGTCAAAGACCGTGAAATTTTCAGTGAAATTTCACTCTACAAAACCTGCCTGAACCAGGGGAAAATGCCAAATTCTGCAATAGAAAGCACACTCACCTCTCTGTTTCTGAACAATGTGAGCCTGTCTCTCACAAAAAAACACAATTTTCTGCTGAGGAGTTCTGAACACTGGACGCGCTGGTCAAGACCAGCCGGTGTAATTTTTGACAGTTCATTGCCTTGCCACTGTGGTGAATTAAAAAATGTCATTGCATGACAAGGCAAATAGGGGTGAGCAGACTTTAGAGTTCACCACCACTGAGAAAAATAATACCTGAACAACTGACAAAGTCTGTATAAAATTCAAAAGCATACAGAAAGTGGCTGGGTGAGAAACAGGAGCAACATACCAATTCCATTTTACAGTCACAGCTTTGGCATTTACCGTAGTTGACCCTCTCACCAAGAGCAAATTATGATTAATTCCTAACATTCCCATTATTATAGCATGAATAAGTCATTCTGAATATGCACCAGAGAGCTATTATTGTTTATGCTGCTGAACTTCTGTGGAACATTAGTATGAGTCACCGCAAATTACTTTTCAACCTTTGCATTCAATTTATCTCCAAATCCTGCAGCCACATTATACAAGCTAAAATGTGTTTCATAATATGAATGTTGTGGTCAGTTTAGCATTATTTTTCATTTCACAAATTCTTATCACACAGTTTATTTTCACTTTGTGTGAGGGAACAAAAGATCCACTTCACAGTGTCATAGACTGCTAAGATCAGAGCCAAAACAAATTACATTCATCATAATTGAATATCTTTTACTTAACATTTATGTATTCAGAATTCAAAGCCCAGCAAGTGTTTACTGGCATTATGATTTTCTAAAACCAATTTTCCTGATAATTTATTGACTCAGAAAGCATTCAATGAAACAGGCAAATCAATTGTGAATGGAAGGACACCCTTGCCAAGTGTGAAGCAAGATGATGAATTGCCAATCAGCTGAATGCATCCAAATGTCATGCAAGCATGTCTTTGATCCTCTGTGGGCTGTTTGCAGGAGTTAATAAAATGTTTATTAAGTATGTCCCCAGGTGACGAGACATTTATCAGTGTGTCAGTGTTCCTCCAGTAACAAGCTGCCAATGCAAAGCAGTGCCCAGATTTCTCAAGGGAGCTGTGTGATTGTAAGGCCACTGTATTGCTGTCCCCACTGGATCAATAGTATAAGTACATCTACCTCTTCAGCATTCCACTACTCATATTGGTTCTACTGCAAATACCACTGCTCCTGATTGTACTTCTACTATGCTAGTACTGTAGACATCTATTGCACGTCTGTCCGTCCTGGAAGAGGGATCCCTCCTCAGTTGCTCTTCCTGAGGTTTCTACCGTTTTTTTTCCCTGTTAAAGGTTTTTTTGGGGAGTTTTTCCTTATCCGCTGTGAGGGTCCTAAGGACAGAGGGATGTCGTATGCTGTAAAGCCCTGTGAGGCAAATTGTGATTTGTGATATTGGGCTTTATAAATAAAATTGATTGATTGATTGATTGATTGATTGATTGATTGATTGATAGAAGTACAAAGTCATATATCTTCTGAGACAGCCACTGCTCCAATATCTTTAGTCTGTCATTAAACATTTTTCATCAGCCTTTGTGAAAACGTGAAAATATGTTTCAGCAGTTTATTTTCCATATGTGAAGTTTAAAAAAAGCACCCAAAAGTCAAAATCTTAATGACTGACAAACTTAAACAAGTGCTTTGTTAGCATATTAAACTATACACTTTAAAAATATCTGGTGCGGCAACATGCAAATTTGCGTTCAGACTAGAGATGAGTGAGTACACCATTATCTGTATCTGTATCTATTCAACCCAACTCTGTATCCGTATTTGTATTCGGAATGGGCAGAGTTTACATCAAAAGAGGGTGTGGAGTCAACCAGAAGTGGGTCGGACCCATTCTCAGAACCCATCGGCTGTATTCAGCATCTGACTTCCGGCAGACGGCGATACAGCCTCTGGGGGCAGACCCCCGATTTTTTGGCATTCCGGTTTGATTTGGGCGGAGGAGGCGAATTTCTGTTTCCGACTTCCGTTTATATATAAATAAATATGCTGAACCATTGCGATGCATTCAGAGTTTGCAGTGACGCCAATTATGTTCTGCCTTGTTAGTTCACCGCACGGACTGCAGTCGGCTCAAACGTGATTGGTCAATATCACGCGGACTACAAACAGCCTACAACCGGAAACCAGGGCTCTTCCGCTCTTCTTCCAGAGGCAAGCTCTCCGGGGTTTGCCTACAGACTCTACATTCACTGAATGTAGAGTCTGTATATAGAGACTAGGTCGGACCTAACCAGAAGTTGTTGTGATATTAATATATATATTGAACACAGCTACCCAAATGAGGATTTTCCTTTATCATGAGTACGCATATTGAGACATTTTACACACATGGTACTTGTACTCGTAAGAAGCACATTATCTGTATTGGATATTTGTTTCATCTGAGTATTCAACTCAACCCTACTCCATATCTATTAATTGCACCAACACTCTCTTCTAATGCTATCTTTTAGCTGTAATCTCTGCTACTTAATAAAATCATCCAATCAGGGGTTCCACACTCATTTTATTTCATATGCCTTACAAATCTAACGTTTTGGCAGTGCCTTAGAACTAGGGCTCCACCAATATTGTTTTAAGTTAGGAGTTTGATACAAATTGTTTTGTACTGGCTCAGAAGAATTTGCTGAAGATATCATTAAGACACAGTGAGCTGCTGTGGTTTGAGCCTTCAAATTAAGACAAATATTAAAATGTGATTCTTTAAATTAGAAAGCCTAGCTCAAAAAGTTCTGAGGATGGTGGTGGTGTGATCAGATGACACTTGATTTACAACAATGTCTCATCTAGCCACAGCCACTCTTCATGGACTCTTATTCTCCCATGTATTTTGTTAGCCCTACACCCAAGATGGTGTAGGGCTCATAGGAAATAACATTTGTTATAGACCTTGTAAAACAAATTTGTAGTAATTGGCCAATGACCATATAACAAATTTTAATCTGATCCTGAATGAGGTTTGTGTAATTCTGGAGCAGAAAACAGACATTTATGTTTCACATCTGCTCTCTAGAAAGTCATTACTGCTTCTGCTACTAATATTGCCATTAGCGGTACTACCACCAGTGAAGGAAAACAACAGTTTATTGGAACTTGGGTTTTAAGTTCTTTTAGCTCATTCTGTCATTTCCATTGGTTATGATAATACTGTACTCACCACAGTAATTCCAAGGATCTCTAAATGCAGTGACATCAATAAATAGGTCCACCTGGGTCAGGAACACTCACGGACAGTTTAGCCAGATTAGCTTACATTCTGTTTGGCAGTAAAAAAATAAAAAAAATAAAAAATAAAAATACTCATAAGCACACACAACTACAGCAAGCACTTTAGTTCAGTTCAACTACAAATGTAGTTTGAACTGTTTTTCTTTGCTTTCTTCTCCAAATGAACTTAGATAATCTTTGTCTGACTTTTAGCAATATCTACACAGCACTGGTCTGATGATATGCTGCATTTTTGTTTGGGAGGATGACCTTGGGAGGAGAAATCTGAAGCGACCCCTCCAGGGACGCTCACATGGAAAAACATTACACTTGTCCAAACAGTTGTTTGCAACAGCATGAATAAGGGTTTTGGTTAATACCTGTGTTAATGCTAAAAAACATAGAATTTATTGTGAGGGAATTGTGTCATTGCTCTTTAGCCATGCTAGTGAAGTGGCTTTAGGGATGTCAATGTTGGTCCTTTAGCAAGTAGCTCATTCCACAACCAACATGTACTGGATGGATTGGCACGGCATTTTTGCACAGGCAATAATGGTTCCCAAACAGTGTACGTATACCTTATATTTCCAAATAGTTGCCCGGTGGCAAATAGCCGCCGGGCACCTAATAGCCGCCGGGGGTTTGACCCCATTTTGCGTATTAAACGCCAGTCCGATTGAACGCCCAGGCAATTATTTCCTCATTCATTGCCTCATGGCTGTCCCTCCTTCAGGGACTGATTGTGCTTTTACGCACGGGTCGGTAGTGAAGTGGTGCACATGACTTGTTCTACGGATGGGCGGATGGACGGAAAGACAGCCACATATCTAAAACAGGTAATACATCTGGCTACATCTTTCCCACATCAAATATCCATGATCACCTACACCCGCGTGCGTAAAAGCGCACACAATTTGTGTCCTCTCATTTGATGGCCCAGTACTCATTGTAGCCCACTCTTATAAGACCCAATAATAATAATAATAAGTTACTGTGGACCTATATGCCATGCCTTTTAATAAAATTACCAGAAGAGTTCACTGAAAAATAGGTAATGTCACCCTGAATTACTCACGTGCGTCCCCGGTGAAAATCGCTGACATACATGGGGAATACAGCTTCTACAGGCTCGCCATAGCTTACTGTCAGGACTCAGGGACCAGAATTCGGGATGGCGGACCGTCGGAATGGCGATATTTCGGTGTGGCGGCCTGTAACTGTTGGTTAAATGGCCCGTTCGGTTGGTATTCGGATAACTGGGGCTTTACGGGTATAACGCAATAGCACCACCCAGCGGTGGAACCCGTGTACATGAAAAAAATTACCCACTCTAAACGTTTAGAGATTTTTGTACACGAACTCACCCCTACATTATACAGTATTTTTGCACTAAAAAACATACTGGACAGGAACTGTAACCAAATAATGGCCTGGTGCAGGTCGGTGCAAAAAATAATAAAAGCCTTGAGCAAATAGCCGCCTGGTTCTTTTAAACGCCTGGGGTCAAAATCGATTTTGTGAAATAAACGCCCGGGCTACTATTTGGAAAAATACGGTACTTACTTTAGGGATTGCATGTCCTCTCCTCTAGCACCATCCTGAGGTTTATATTTGTGGTTTTCAGTGAAATGTCTCAACTACTGGATTGCCACAAGTTTCATTTGTAATAACTTTGGTGATTCCCTGACTTTTCTTAGAGCACCATTACCATTACCATTACCGGGTCAATATACTAACTTCTTTAATACTATTAGCCTCAGATGTACTTTGTGTTCAGTGCTAATCAAAAATGTTAGAATAGTAAACCACGATGATGAAGTTGATAAACATCCTCACTGTAAACATGTTAGAATTTGTTATGCCAAAAAAGGCTTTTTTCAGTAACGAGTAGTGTAAGGCACTACTGTCACTAAATGCAGTAATCAGACTCACGGAGCACACACTTCCAGTTTATAATTGTAACGTCCGTTGTCCTAGTAAGTATTGATAACACGCTTATTATTTTACAAATTTGAGGGGTTTTTTATTTGATGAATGTGGCGCTGATATGCAAAAAATGAACTAAATGACTGTGGGGCAGTGGGCAGGTAATATAATTAATTATTATTAACACCTTTACAACCTCATGCAACAGCCTAATAGCATAATGGATTTCAGTCATCGCTACAATTACACTGATGGGAGAAAACGTATGCTTTTATACAAGTGAGGGGGCACAGTGAATGAAGTGGGGCACTGCCCCTTGGTGCCCCCTCATGAAGCCGACTCTGGGTATATCCATCTAGTTAACTATAGCCTATACCTTAGGATTGTTACACATGTCGGGTTTAATGCTATATCGTTAACTGGCAAATTACGTGACAATGCATTTCAGGCAATTTTACAGAGTAACTAGTAATGTAACGAGTATTGTAACTAACTACTTTCTCCAGGGAGTAATCAAGTAAAGTAAGGGATTACTTTTTTCCCTAAGTAATGTGTAATATGTAATACATTACTTTTTTGAGTAACGACCCCCAACACTGGTTAGAATGCTGGCCTCTGCATTTAGCTAACAGTTCAGTCTCACAAAGCTGTCATGGCTGTTATGAGCTGCTGTTTTGTATTTTCAAGAGTGATTGCAGGGCAATCAATGAAATACCTTGGATGGACTGCAGAAGCAGCCCTGAAATCCAATGTTAACACAATGTATTGATGAATGTTTCCACTTCCAGGCTCTGCCTTTAAGAACTGTTTTTCTCAGTTCAGTTTTACAGAATTTCTATTTTCAATGTTTTGTGTATATATCCATATATATACACAAACATATACATATATATATATATTTAAGCAATATCACACTCGAGCTTGTGATGTTATACTCGTATATCGTCACGGCTGTGATTTGGTCATAGGCACTCGGCCTGCAGCCTCGTGCCGAAGACAATCACAGCCGTGACGATATACGAGTATAACATCACGAGCTTGAGTGTGATATTGCTTTTATACAACAGTTCAACAGTTAAATAAGCATGGCTGATTAAGAAAAGTTGAAAAATGAGGACAAAATAGATAATTTAAGCATTTTATTTGTCTTCCGCCAACAAAAATAGTTCCCTCAGGACTCCGCTGTCACCGTTGCTATGTAACGC
>NC_065512.1:36803481-36820146 GCF_006386435.1 Epinephelus moara
TATTCCCAGCGGAGCTTTAGTGTACCAGATATTGTCTGTGTGAGCTGCTGTCATCCTGGGCTTCAGATAAAGGGCATTTGCATCTGGTGGAAGTTTGTTTAAATACTTTTCCAGGGATGCAACGCAACTGCTGACCTACAGTAACTGACACTAACCGTCAGTTTTGATTTGATTGTTGAATGCAATCAGCTGTGAGGAGAGTGATACATACACAGTGAAATTTTGCTGTCTCTCTGCCACTCAGATTGCAGGGTCGGAACTGTTGTATAAATACATATATACATATATATATATATATATATATATATACATATATATATATAAACTAAGCACAAAAAGTAAGGAAATTTGTGTTGAGTAGATTATTTCTTTGTTGTCACAATGCTTCTTGGCAATAAATCTTATACCGCTGGAAAGCCTGTTTATTTCCCTTTTAAATGGTAAATGGACCTGCATTTGTATAGCCCCTTTCTAGTCATCTGACCACTCAAAGCGCTTTTTACACAAGTCACATTCACCCATTCACACACACATTCATATACTGGTGGCCGAGGCTACCATACAAGGTGCCACCTGCTACTCAGTTTTTAACACACTCACACACCGATGGAAACATCATCGGGAGCAATTTGGCGTTCAGTATCTTGCTCAAGGATATTTCGACATGCAGACTGGAGGAGCCGGGGATCGAACCACTGATTGGTGAACGACCCCCTCTACCTCATATAAATCTCAGAGTTGAGCAGCAGAATCTCAAGACCTTCAGGATGCCAGTTACCAAGCTTGTGTTTTCATGTAACGGTGTGGCCACAGCAGTGCCGCAATTTTCAATGTTTCAGTATGACATAGAGCAGTTGTTATTTGACTTTATATTTGTATTTCTAAACAGGGTGGTAGCGCCCTCAGGGGGCGTTCAAGGAACTGGAAGCAATATTTTTGAAAGGGGGGCCTTGCGGTGGTCTTAGGAGGCATTTGTATGTGTCTAACCATTTAACAGTCCCTCCAGGATTTTGCAGGCTATTTTTGGGATTGTTGTGGCCTGAAATGTCTGATTTCAAGGCAGCTGTTCTAAAAAAAAAATTTGTTGCATATTGCAATTTTCAGATGCATGTTTTTGTTTGTTTTTTGTTGTGTTAGTTTTTTATTTTTTTGTTGTTTTGCACAAAATCGTGGAGGCAAGAGAAAATCGCAAGAATAGTTGTAATGCTGTAATGCCATTCAGGGTTTCCCACAGAATAACAATCCATTTGTGATGGTAGTGGTGAGGGTGGGGCAGCAACAGCTAATAGCTGATGATCAACTGTAGCTGTTTTGCAATGAAGCGCTGAACGACTATCTCCATGAGCCGCTCTCCTGCTCTTTCTTCCCGGTTAGACTTAGACTTACTTTATTAGTCCCAGAGGGAAATTCGTTTCCACTAACTGTACATTTACAGAGATCGATCACAGATATCACAGGCACAGACATATCACAGACATCACAAAACATTACAAAACATCATATGTTCATTTACAGGGGTGGACACTTTGAGTCAACAGGATCTCTTGTTCAGTGCAGCTATGGCTGCTGGGATCAGGCTCTTCCCGAGTCGAGCTTTCCTTGTTAGCACAAGCTAACAGTGTACAACATGATCTCATCTCTGCTTGTCATATTTTGCCACTTGAGCAGAAGCCCCGCAGAGGTGGCTTAACATCCGTCGCCGAGCCATTAATTTCACACCGAGACTGAAACAGCTCAGCTCTATCGTCTGCCCTCTTCATAACCATTAAGTAACGTTAGCCATGTGATGCCAACAATTAGCCTTATCGCTGTGTGTGTCTCTGTTCCAGACATAGACCTTGGGTCGTGCAGCAGTGGTGTCATGACAAACAAAGGCAGAGGAACAGTCATAATCATAGTCCCATAATTCATAGTCCCTACTGTCAGTTCTAGACTGTTGCCTTTCCCCTTTTCTCTCTGCCTATGGACACGCCTTCCTCCTCTCCTTTTTCAACTAACAGTACTCCAATTTCCACCGGCACCCTGTAGGTCAACAGCACGGGGGCGGTTGTTGTTAACCCGGGCCTCGACCGATTCGGTATGGAAGTCATATTCGTGATTTGCATGTTTGATTTGGCATAGGTTTTACAGCGGATGCCCTTCCTGACACAACCCTCTGCATTTATCCGGGCTTGGCACTGGCCCAATGAGAACACTGGCTTGTGCCCCTTGGGGCTTCATTTGCCCCTTGGGGCTGCATTAAAGTCAAGGTAATGTGTGCTCTGGATAATTTGTATAATTTAAATGATACTAATGACGGACAGCCTAACTTCTTTATTAGGGGCATGATAAGGTTGCTGAGTATAGAATAGCATTATTAATACATTAATTAGACTGAGGATAACTGCTGCATGGCCGAAACATGCTTTGTTTTGCTAGCAAGCATGGTTGTTATAATTTCGCAAAGAATTAAGTAGCAAGCCTAGCACTGGAAATGTGTGTGAAATTGATATCTGATAATCTAATATTAACTCATAATTACTTTGAAGCAGGAAGGGGTCGGCACTCAGTGCGCTCCAGCCATAAATGCACAAACAACAAACTTTCCCCATAAATCTGATATAATTTTCTCAGAAGCAATGGTCCCTACATTTTTCTGGTAATATAGGCTACTTTGTCCTGGAAAACAGCTGATTTTACCGCAAGGCTATTTAGTAGTGTTCATGTCATAACAGACCAGTTTTCAGTCAATTTCTCCTCTCAATAGTTGTCTCTCGAAGCTGTTCTGAGATTATCTGCTTTGCTTGATTTTTACAATTTTAATGCTGTTCTTACAGTATTCAAGTGCAATTGGGGAATAAAGTCCCTCATATATTTATTCTGTGTCCCATCATTTATGAGCAGGCCACATCTAAGCTCTTTGTAGACTTACACAATACAAGGATAACAAACTATTCAGTTTTACTCACCAATTTGGCTCTCATCGCCTACACTGTTAAGTTGTATTATAGCAGTGGTGTCTCAATTACATGCTTATTTGCCTGTGCTGTGCACTTCGCCTATGATTTGTGTTCAGGTGAACCTTTTTACTAAATAATTTTGGTATTACTGATTTATATACATTATTGATTTATTATTACTTCTCAGCGCATTTCTTGGTGTGTATCGTTAATGAATAGTTGAGTGGTTGAATAACTCCTGAGTCTGTCACATGATACCCTGGGGCCCAAAAAGACCTTTTCCCATTGACTTACATTGGGAATCATCTGTACATCAGTGGATACATTTTTTTGAGCATCACAACCTCCACAAAATGACTTGTTTCACTATCAGGACTGAATCCATTCAGTTCAGTAACATTTGAAAAATCTAGAAGAGCTGTAAGATTAAATCTTTTTTATCCCCATTCAAGTTAGCAGAGGGCTAGCAGAGCAAAGTAAACGGCTCAGCTAGCAGAAATCTCTTGTGCACTTGCTTTATGGGCCCAGTGATGCAGAAGCAGCATCTGAACTATTTTATTCTGTGGAAATAGAGCTTTTTTGGCTTCATGTGCCAATGTGCAACTTTCATAAGAATAAATAAATATACATTAGCATCATTGCAGCTAGCAGCAGAACAGCGGCAAGTGATAGTGGTCGTCACTAGTTTTGCAGCATTGTTTATCATATGATCCACTAAACTAAGGTCAGTTTTGCAGCAAGGTTGAGACACATGTAAAAACACATCTGTTGTGTGTATGGGTTTTTTGTGAGTCAGTCTCTGACACTGAGAGGAGTGGAGCAGCATGCCCATCAGTGACACCAAACTGGGGTAGAGACTCAGCATACATGAATTACATTGACTATTTAGGTACAAACATCTACCCACTAGTGTGGCAGATAGCCTCCCGAGATTTATTCGCCAAACAGAAGATTCACCCTAATTTACATCATGCGGTCATGACACACAGATGACCTGTAATTACTGTGTTCTCTAGTGCCACACCATGGACAGAGAAGTTTTAGAAAGTTTGCAATGGCTCATTTCCAGTGCCACACTGCAATCAGGAAATACCATTTAACTTCCGCACACAGTGTCTGACTTTTGCAGAAATGCACAGCGGCATTGACCAGATCTCAACGTGCGCAAATGTGCAAGGGTGCGTTCATTGCTGCTTGCAACATTAATTAATAACCATACTTAAGTGGTCAAGGGAAACACAAATTTTTGCCTGCCATGTTTGTGGCTTTTCTGCAGCTGTTGTTTCTCAAGAAAACCATTCTGGGGTTGCGTGTGTTTACAAATGTAACTTTAATATTCTGGACAGAGTGGCCTTCTCAAAAGCAACCAGCCAGTCCAGCTGATTAATAAAGCCTTTTGATTTGACAACCACCAGGTCTCCAGCTGTCCTCCTTGCAACTCTGAACAAGTATGGAGTGGATGGATGATTTGATTGTGCATTGCACACTCAAGCAATCACTGACATATTGTAAGCTCCTCATAACATTCTCAAAATCCGCTCTGCAAAAAAATGCAAATTCTCAAATTCCTTCTACAGTAGTCTCCAACATACAAGCACAGCATTAACTCACTGAGGAATTTCAAGGCTAGCATCTGAATTCCTACTTCAGTATCAAATATTAAAAAAGCCTTCGCCATCAGAGAAATAATTAATTGTGGTCTGGTAATGTGAAGTGCAAGGTCACCACTGAAAGCAGTCATTACTGGGGAACCTGCTGCACTCCCAATATTAATCTCCCACATACTAAGTTGTCTACATCAAAACACCTAGGACTGTTTCTTTTTATCACACCCGCACAATTCATGAATAATACAACAAAATTGTATGTGTGAACAAAACATGAAATTCTTTGCACCCAATAAAGATGTTCCCTGAATAGTCTGCATCATCTGTGGTGTTTGGAGAAGTTCTGCAGCACTTTGGGAAATCAGGGAAGCAGCCGGAAACAGACAATGGAGGAACAGCATGATGGCATGCTGAGAGATCATGTGTAAATGAGTAGATGTGGAAGATCTGTCAGAGAACTGTAAAATAAATGTACCAATCCAAATCAGCTAGTATGCACTTTTAGAACAGACCAGTGACGAGCACAAGTGAGTATCCATAGGGAAGAACATCTGCGAGTTTATATCCCATCCCACATTCCCTGGAGGATATTACCCGAGTACCAAGGCATCTCATCATCACCCTCCCGTCATCTGTACTGCCAGCTCTCCACCACACTAGAGATATTGAATGTCTAAAGTAGGCCATATCGCTGCTGCAAATGGAAGCACTATCAACCCCCGCCCAACCCCCTACCCCACCTCCCCCTGCACCCATTCCATATTGAAATCTATGCAAATTCATAATAAATCTCAAAAAGCACCATCAGTCCCACTGACACTCTCCTTGACGGTAAATCCCCTGGGGAATCCCATGCTCAGTGGTTAAAGAACTCCCACAGGGCTACTGGGGAATTTCTGTCTCACCCGTAATTACCACAGTGACCGGGGCTGAGGAAAGAGGCTGTCATGATCAGAAAGTGCTGCTTCCATGAGGTCATTTTAGCCCCAGTGAGAAGACATACTGGCTTTACAGTTGTTTGTTACCAAGGGATATTGTAGTCAGATAATGTCTAAATTAATTACATACCTTTTTACAAGAGACCACACATTTATATGTGCTCCAAAAGGCTACACGTACATTTTTATATGTACACACAACCCTAGTTTATCTGTCTGTCTTTCTGTGTGTCTGTCTGTGGACCAATTTTTGTCAACGTGATAGTGTCGTAACTGTGCAAGATGCAGTCATGAAGCTTTACAGGTGTGTAGTTAAGATCAAAATGAACTCTGAGTATGAAGACGGGTGTAGTCCAAACAAGAGGGCTGGAAGTAGTGGGGTAGGAAGTAGGGAAGGGGCCACAGCTGGAGTGATCTCATTGCAAGATGGTGTCTAGTTTTACGCTGAAAAAAAAAATTACAATTACTCTGAAAATTAAGGCTGCATTCTAAAGACATTTTGTTTCAAATGTAATTTGCACTTATGTCTCTCCTTAGCATCCCTTTAATACTGAGACAGACTCTCATCACGCCTGCTCCACTCTGTGTTTTCCCACAGACACAGATGGGCACTGTTGGGGGAGATTTCCGACAGCGAGAGAGCGAGCTCAACGGACCAGGTGTGACATGAACACCACAATCTCTTTGCCTTAGGGCTGTGTCTCTGATTGAAACTCTCTCCTGTTGTGGGAGTGCCATGAAGCGGCGAGACGCAGACACCGCTTAGTCTGAAAAATTAGTGCCATCAGCGTCTCAGCATCCGGATTAATGAGAACCCGCGGTGCTGAGCCAGGCAAAGGCTGCTCATTTGTTTGGGCACCCATCTCCATTAAACAGCAATAAGGGGAATTCATGAAGCTCCATCAGAGCATGGGGGTGCGTTGGAGAAGCTCGCGTGGTGGGATTCGTAACACAACTGAGCTCATCACGCTCTGTAATCTCAGATGAAATTAAAAAGCCGTGGACAGCTGCAGAAAAAATAACCTCTCATATTCTTTTTAAAATCTTTTTTTCCTTCTTCTTCTTTCCCCACTTCACTTGTTCCTTTCATCTTGTAAGCATTGTACCTATAGGCACTGTTTCTTGGCGCTGCTCTTGTCTTGTATGGGTGCCAACAATGCAAGTAATAAAGGATGTCACACACTATGCAGAGATATGGAAAAGTTACACTGTGCCATATGGAGCTGGGATGTACCATAGAGGAAATTATAATCATAAACAAAGCAAACAACTGTTACTGTGTTTCATGTTCAGATTCATTCACTGTCTTCCACTTGAAGTGTTCGGCTAAGGAAGACACAACCAAGCCGTCTGTTCTATTTGGCATGAAATCTGCTGTCAGCATTGTATGTTGCTTGGAGGTTCATAGGAGGTTTTGGACTGAACTGAGCACATCGCAGCACCAATGCTGGAATTGTTTCTTTGTTGTTAATGTTTCATGTAGAGGCTGGAAAAAAGAAAGCCCCCAGCGCCTCAAGTAGCCCTGCAATTGTATTTAGATCTATTGATTCGTACGTCTGACCAGCCTGTGTGAATTTTTGGTTTTTCATGGTCCAGAGGATATAATAGAATTGAAGGGAGAGAAGGTGCACCAGCACAAAAAACCCATTTAAAAACAATTAGCATGTATCATTAGGCAAGATGAGAGGAAAACACCTGAAAGAGGAACAGGAGGAGGAGAGCGAGAGGTATGAGGAAAAATGGAGGGAGACAATTTGGATAATAGTCAGGTCAAGTCATAATAGTCCAAGGACATTTATGTCAAGGAGGAGTGCATGTCCCCTGCTGGTCTGATGATCTCTGTAATGCACTGATGTGAATCATCTGACTGCTCTTCATATTATAATGGTTTTAAATGATTTCATGATCCACTGTCATTACCGTAATACTCTAATTGCTGCCACTTCATTACTGTCCTAGGTGGAAATAAAAATTGCATTTGAACAGTAAAATGGACTGCATTTATACAGCACATTACTAGTCTTAGAAATCACTCAAAGCGCTGTAACCACACAAGCACCATTCACCCATTCACGCACACAGTCATACACTGGTGGCCAAGGCTACCATACAGGGTGCCCTCTGCCCATCACATAAACATTCACACGCAGTTCAGTATCTTGCCCAAGTATATTTTGAAATGTAGACAGCAAAGGCCAGGGATTGCACCTCCAACCTTACCGCTGATCAGCGACAACTCTAGGGCTGTAAACTCTGAATGGGTGGTCGATTGGTTGGTCAATACACTCTTGTCCAACCAAATTCTGATTGGCC
Source organism: Epinephelus moara (assembly GCF_006386435.1). Classification (NCBI taxonomy): domain Eukaryota; kingdom Metazoa; phylum Chordata; class Actinopteri; order Perciformes; family Serranidae; genus Epinephelus; species Epinephelus moara. The sequence continues at coordinate 36,811,279 of NC_065512.1, forward strand.
AAACAGTCACTTACTGACTTTTGTTACTGAGGCCTTTCCTTTCCCTGCTGAAACAGCTGTTGTTGCTATTCAACAACATCCCAATGTTAGTAACAATATGTTGTATATGAAATCATCAACCCCAGAGTGAACTATAATAGTGTTCAGTATGTCACATTTTTCTCATCAGTCTCGTTCAACACTTAGTGTTACAGTGCACAGTTTATATTCAGATAATATTAAATCACACTTATTTTTCACTTGAGGCATTCCACTTGGCTTAACACAGGGTTTACTTGGCCCGGGGTGAGTGTTAATGTTGAGTCCTGTGACAGGAAAAAAAAACACTTTAGTGGACACACAACACTACCAGTTAGAATGCATTCAGCATACCGTGGCTGATTTAGTTACCCTAGATATAACTTTCAGATTTTTTTTTTCCCATTAACCAAAAGTTGGTTGAAGAGCAGGTAGCATTCCAGGCGACAAACATTTTATTTGGTTGACTACTGCCCTAGACAGCTCTGCCTCCTGAGCCACAGAGACAGAATAACCACTTTCAGGGTAAAACTATGAATTAAATCAAAGTCGTAATGAAAAAATAATAATTGCATTGCACCACTGTGCTTCAAAGACATTGTCATCCCAATCACATCTAAAGAGATTAGCTTAGAACTGCACCAAGTAGCTCTGTCATTTGGAAGCTATATGTATGGCATCAAGACTTAAATACCAAGAGACACTTTAACATGATGTTGGTAAACTGCACATCACATACTCGAGTTTAACAGCCTGGATCCAGGCAAGGTGTTTTTTTAGGCAGAGGTGAGACAGGTGGTCATCTAGGAGCCACCAGATGGACGGAGGCCAACATCAATGATTGCTCACGCTGCACTGAACACCTGATGCTAAGAAGAGTCTACTGAGAGTACTGGCTGAGGCTTATTTGCAACACTGTGGTTCATTTGCTCACACTGCTGCAGAAGAATCACGTACAAATAACCAGGTTGCTATGTTTTATTCAAACATCATCATACTGTATCATCCACACCAAGATGAGAATTTAACCAGGATAAAGATGTGCACTGGTGTGTCCTAAACTCCGGTCATGTAGTCTTCAGTAAGTCAGCAGGTTTAACAAAAGATCATAAATTGTGGCGCCTATAATAAATGATAAAGCCTGAAATTAGAATCAAAATAAGGATGTCAAGAGCCAGTCTATATCAGGATCAATAAATCCATTGAAATTGAAATTTATTTATTTGGATAAACCCCTTGAGATGCATCATCTCGTTTTCGAGGGGTTCCAGAGATATAACAAACATGGACTCAACAATACACAAAAACAGAAACCAATAGACAAAATCAAACAATACAGCAATGTACAACAAAGAGAAAAAAAAACAAAAACAAAAAAAACAAACAAAAAAAAAACAGAAGACAAACCACAGTTAACATCATGACAACATTAGGACAATACAACCATAAGAAGGCCACAATGGCCAACACTGAAACAACAGCAAATAATGTATATGATTAAATCACCAAATCAGAGAGGTCACACAGTTTCAATGAAAACAAGAACAGGCCACCTTAAAGTGAGAAGACAAATGACTCTTGAAAATAACAAACGATGAAATAGATCTGATGTTAGCTGGTAAATTATTCCAATCTGTTGGTGCTTTAAACATAAATGATCTTCTGCCGAATGATTTATTGACTCTAGGAACAGAAAAATAGAGATGGGTAGAATGTCTGATATGATAATTTGATGTATACGGTATAAGAAACTGCTGTAAATAAGGTGGATAATTAAAATAAATACATTTATATATAAGATGTAACCAGTGCATATGTCTTCTCACATTCAATGATGGCCAGTCGAGTCTATTATACATTGTGCAGTGATGGGTGAAGTAAGGGCAACCTAGGACAAATCTGCAGAGTCTATTATAGGTTGTGTTAAGTGAAGCAAGATCAGATTTGTGAGCATTTTGATATATGACATCACAATAATCCATGATTGGAAGTATCAGTTGAGTGGCAAGTTTCTTGCGGACATTGATAGTAAAACAGTTACGGGAGCAATATAACATATTAATACCAAAGTTGACTCTCCGTAGAACATGATTTATATGAAGTTTAAAAGTAAGTTCAGAATCTAGCCATACACCGAGATATTTAAAACTGTCAACTTTATGCAATGATGAGCCGTCATTACAGTTTATAACACAACAACCAGGTTTGGATTTCAATTTTTGCTTGGTACCAAATATTATGATATAGGATTTTGATCTATTGAGAAGAAGTTTATTACAAAATAACCATTCCTGAACTGAGGTGAAATCAGATTGAAGAGAGGACTGAATTTGTGGTATGTCAGGCTGGGATGTATATATGACGGTGTCATCGGCATAAAGTTGAACACGGCATGTAGCAAGACTTGATGGTAGATCATTTACATATATAGAAAATAACAGTGGGCCGAGAGTTGACTCCTGGGGAACACCACGTTGCTGAATAAGCAGATCAGACTTAAATCCATTCAAGACAACACACTGTTTTCTGTTGTGAAGGTATGAGCTAAACCACTGAATTGCATTGAGAGAAAGGCCTATATTGTAAAGTTTGTCTAACAGCAAATAATGATCAACAAAATCAAAGGCTTTAGTTAAATCATTGAATATCGCACCAGTGAGCTCACTATTATCTGCAGCAGAGAACACATCATTCGTAAACTTTAGGAGGGCAGTTGTTGTTCAGTAATTAGACCTGAAGCCAGACTGGAATGGTGATAATATATTATTGACAGTGAGATAATGGGAGAGTTGATTATAAATTAACTTTTCAAATACTTTAGCGATGGAACAAATGATAGAAATTGGCCTATAATTATTGGTGTCAAGTACATCACCACCTTTATGGAGTGGAGTGACGCAAGCCCATTTCCAGACAGCTGGTAACTCACAGGTGGACAGTGAAAGGTTAAATAAATCAGCAAGTGGATATATTATAACATGTGAAGCTAGTTTGATGAACCTGTTCTCTAAACCATCAAGTCCTATGCTACTAAATCCATCTGGATTTATAGGTATTCACTGTAAATCCAGATGCTCCTGGTATGACAGCTGTTAAAAATCCCCCACTGTGCTCTTCTTTAACACTCGCACAGCATTTTGAGCGAGTGACCTGCTGAGTCATGTAACATAAAAACAGCAGTCAGTAGTTTGATTTTATGACAGCAAGAGGAGGTGAACGATACAAGCAGGGTGGCCCTTTTGCAACTATTTTAGTGATATGTTGCAGGTGACCTCTATAAAGTGCTGCTGTTTAATTAATTCTGAGGTGAGTGTGTTTATACCCTGTCTAGACTATCCTGCAACAGATCTACAATGACATCCCCCTGCATGGAAATAGAAAATACACATTAGGCCTATATTTAGTGAATGCAGATGCAGTCATTGACTAAAACATACATAGGACTGCTTCATGCATTTTAATGCAGGCCTTATATTAACATTGTAGGTTGCATAATGAAGTAAAACAAACAGAGAATTAAAAGAAAGACAGTTACACTTAATAGCATACCGAATCATAAATTGTGTACATAAAACTAATAATAGCTGCAGCTCGTGCAGAAATGACAGAAACTGAGATGTTGAGGAATCAAAGACACACAGATGCACAGATGATCAGTACACACTTTGGCAGAAAGCTGAATCTTTACGGACAGCAGAAATTGCACAATACTAAGGTATTCAAAAATGGTAGCAGGTTTCGGTGCAATAACCAGGGAAAAGGCATTTGTTTACAGAAAAGTTGTTACCACCATGTGCAGTGGCATGCAAAAGTTTGAACCCCTGTTGAAAATTTTGTTTACTGTGAATAGTTAAGTTAGTAGAAGAGATGAACTGATCTCCAAAAGACATGAAGTTGAAAATGAAACATGCTTTTCAACATTTTAAGCAAGATCAGTGTATTATTTTTTGTTTTGTACAATTTTAGAGTGAAAAAAACAGGAAAGGAGCACCATACAAAAGTTTGGGCACCCCAAGACATTTGAGCTCTCAGACAACTTTTACCAGGGTCTCACACCATGATTAGCTTGTTAGGGCTATGGCTTGTTCACAATCATCATTAGGAAAGGCCAGGTGATGCAAATTTCAAAGCTTTATAAATACTTTGACTGAAAGGTTCCTGACAAGGTTCCTGAAACCTTGTCCCAACAATCAGCAGCCATGGGCTCCTCTAAACAGCTGCCTAGCACTCTGAAAACTAAAATAATTGATGTCCACAAAGCAAGGGAAGGCTATAAGAAGATAGAAAAGTGTTTTCAGGTAGCTGTTTCCTCAGTTTGTAATGTAATTAAGAAATGGCAGTTAACAGTAACTGTGGAGGTCAAGTTGAGGTCTGGAAGACCAAGAAAACATTTTGAGAGAGCTGCTCATAGGATTGCTAGAAAGGCAAATCAAAACTCTTGTTTGATTGCAAAAGACCTGCAGAACGATTTATCAGACTCTGGAGTGTACTGTTCTACTGTGCAGCGACACCTGCACAAAAATGACCTTCATGGAAGAGTCATTAGAGTAAAACCTTTCTTGTGTTCTCACCACAAAATTCAGCATCAGAAGTTTGCAAAGGAACATCTAAACAAGCCTGATGCTCTTTGGAAACAAGTTCTGTGGACTGATGAAGTTAAAATAGAACTTTTTCGACGCAATGAGCAAAGGTATATTTGAAGAAAAAAAGGTTGAGAATTTCATGAAGAGAACACCTGTCCAACTGTTAAGCACGGGGGTGGATAGATCATGCTTTGGGCTTGTGTTGCAACCAGTGACATGGGGAACATTTCACAGGTAGAGGGAAGAATGGATTCAATTGAATTCCAGCAAATTCTGGAAGCACACATCACACCACCTGTAAAAAAGCTGAAGATGAAGAGAGGATGGCTTCTACAACAGAACAATGAGTGGGTTTACATGGACAGTTTAATTCCCTTTTCATTCGGAATGAAAGTTCATTCCTATTAAAAGTGATCTTGTAAACACCTAATTCGGAATGAAAATGGCCAATGCGATTGAAAATTCAATCCGATGTAAGGGGCTGGAATATTCCATTTCTAATTCTGAATGAAAGAATTTCTCGCACTTGTCATTCCTCTTTAAGTTCATTCCGGTCTTTCTGCACATGCTCGTTTCCTTGCCCTTATGGCGCGATGACGTATATACCCACAATGGACTACCTCAAGAGGCGAAAGCTTAAGGTTTCACCATGGCCCTCACAGTCCCCCGACCTAAACATTAAAAATCTGTGAATAGACCTCAAAAGAGCAGTGCATGCAAGACGGCCCAAGAATCTCACAGAGCTAGAAGTCTTTTGCAGGAAGAATGGGTGAAAATCCCTCAAAAAAGAACTGAAAGATTCTTAGCTGTGTTAAGAATTTGTGATACTTGCCAAAGGGGGCGCTACTAATCACTGCAGGGTGCCCAAACTTTTGCTTCAGGCCATTTTCCGTATTTGTTATTTTGAAACTGTAAAAGATTGAAATCAAAAAGTAATCTTGTTTAAAATGTTGAAGAAATGTTCCAGCTTTAACTTTATGGCTTTTGGAAATCAAGTCATCTTCTACTTTCTCTATTTACAAAATTTGACCCGGGTGCCCAAAACGTTTGTATGCCACTGTACAATACAGTCTCTATTCTCACTGTAAATTACTTTGGAAGGCTTCTAACACTATTGTAGTATAACAAACAGTATTAGGCCAGATTCAATGTCTAATCAACAGAGCTGCAAATCTCATGACCATATAAAGGCTGCAAATGTTTGAAAACTTCTAGAAATGGCTGCTAATGATCAAGTTGTTGGCAGAATTCAAGTAAGTGTACTAGCAATCTTAAAAAGCATCAAGTCATACTTGACAGAACTGTTTAATTCAGCTCTACCACCAGCCTTTAATGGTTGGACAAGGTCAGCTGTAAAGGTTTTCAAAAGGTGAATCCACATCTCCTGGAAATGGAAGAGCAGCTGTCAGTGTTTTCATGCCACTATGTATATGTGTTTCCCATATAACTGTGCAGGAAAAACACTGTATTTTTTTTAATGCCAAAAATAACTCCAAGTTTCCCTCTTTGACTGACGTTGTCAGTAGGTTACGGGTTACAAAGTTTCAATTCAAGTAATGAAACATTTGTTCAACCAACATTAAGCCTTCCATTTTTCTTCCTTTCAGAGTCATTCTGACTGATAATTCTGTAATACTGTGACACTGTGAAACCGCAATATTTTCTGAGACAATTATCATACCATGAAAATCGTATACTGTTGCAGCTCTACTCCTGGCATTTGCTCTTGATGTTCTTCACTACCATTGTGGAAGTAGGAAATAATGGGAGTAATAACAGGCAAACCAACTTCAAAAGTGATGTGTTTTCTTTTTAAATAAATGTTGTACAGTGGATCAAATTTATGCCGATATGAAGCTGCAGTTATCATGATAAAATAACAAGCTCACGTTGAGATATTTCAAGTTCACAGTTGTCATATTCATTTTGTTGCTGTAACTAACTGCAACATCACACTGTATTTTCTAAATGGCCAATACCTTGCAATGTTACTGACACAAGTGTAAATGGGGAGGAGCCACCAGAGTATTGCTGCTTTATGTTCCTGGAGCAGGGGGAAGTGATCACAGCATGAGGCCAGCGATTAGTCAGCGGTTGCACATTTATGTTACCTTCTATCCCTGCAACTACTCCTCCCCAGGCAGCGTAGTGTTCTCTGTGTTCTCTGTCAACATGTGGTTGTGCCGCTGAAACAGACAAACTGAGCTACATTCATGAAACCAGCTCCTCCATTATGCAACTCTGCTGTTTGACCCAGGACACCTTTGTTTAGGTAGCCAGTTATAGGCAGTGAAAAGAAGATTACTTATTTGGGAAATATTATAACAGAGAAAGAGAGAGAGAGACACACACACACACACATGCACACATGCACACACACTATGATTAATTATGATTCTTTAATGAGAAGTTCACCAGGACACACACCACTGGAGTGTCAAATTAAACTTATAATGAACAGCTATTTCTTGTGGATTGATGAAATTCTGAACCTTGATAAGGTCAATTCTGATACACTACACTAAATTGGCATTTTCACCTGTCAAGTCATTACACCCGAGATCATTTCTCCAAAGCATGTCAATGACACAAATCCACAAAACCCCATTAGACTTCATGCTTATGGAAAGCGGGAAATAATCTAGCTTTTATAATTAAGACCGAACAAAATGGTATACTGTTATTTTGTAGGGTGACCTACGGTCAGGAAATAATGATGTCAAATATATGCAAACGCAGTCATAGGTATGCAGTACATGGCCGCCCACACAAACACACACACACATTGATAAAGCACACAGAGAGCTACACAACTTTCTATTAACAGGAAATCACCATGGGAGTTAGAGGTAATAGTATTGAGGCAATAACAGTTTTAGCTAATGTAATCAGCATTCTTTATGGTGTGTTGAGCTTGTGTGGGGTCCTCAGAACAAAATCATTTTCGTTCCAGAGTCTTTGGATGAAAATGTTTGCTAGATTGAATTCTGTAAAATGTTCTTCTCTTTTGTGTTGTGCGTAGTGTAAGGTGAATACAAGATCACCACATCAAATGTTTGCTGAGTGATAAAGCTGTAAATACTCTGTATGGGGGTTACATAGCTGCTTTTTAAGATGTCCCAAGGGAAGGGTTACCAACAGCCCTTGACAAAACAGGACGGGATCTTATGAATCTATTTTTGTTCAGCCTTGGCACACCATACTCACAAAGCTGCACTCAAGCCTTCACTGACACTCTGAGTTTCAACTCAAATGACTGCGTAATGTTCAAATTCATTACACTTTGGTGCTGGCGGGGATACTGCCTTACAAATAATCAGTGTTGTGTTAAATTAAATACATAGTTATTCCAGGCCAATAGCCCTATGGTAAATTAAATATCCTACATACTGATATCCAAAATTACTTAAGCTGTGTTCACACGCTCTTTATCTACGCAGAAATACCAAGTTGGTGATCTTTGCGATATTTCTAAACTGTATACTCAGACTAGTGTTCATTTGTCCCTTCAGTCTTATACTCTACAAACCATAGACTGTATATAAAGATGGACGACAGGTCAGCACCCCAAAAGTGAAGCCAAAACATCTTGATCACCCCCTGGTGGCTGGCTGCCATGTCAGCAGATGGAACATGAGCCAAACTAAAAACACCTCAAATAAAATTTTCCCAAAGATAATCTTTGTCATTTTAGGTCATTCTTTTCATGTTCAAGTGTTATTTTCACTTTTTACTTATTCAAGTGTTATTTTCTTAGATAAGTTTGGTTTAAATTAGTTATGTTAAAAAGGGGGGGGGGGGGGGACTAAGGTTATGATTGACAGCTGTGTGTATCAATCGGTATCAGGGGCGCTTCTCGGGATTGTTTAGATGGGTGTATGGGCGGGAACTCAATACCAGCAGAGATCACTACTATAGAGACAGAGCGTAACACGTCATAATCTGAAAGCCACACTTTCCCCCTCTGTTTCCAGCCTGCTGAGTTTTCCCTAAGTCCAAATGGCGAAAAGTTGCTGTGTGGTGGGCTGCACGGCCAATAAAAACCCAGAGCTTAGCTTTTATCAGCTGCCGAGCAGAAAAACGGAACCCTGTAGAAGACAAAATTGGATACAGGCAATAAAACTAACTGCCTTAAAGACATAAAAACTTGGATGAGCACCAATTTCCTGATGTTAAATTCAGACAAAACTGAAGTTATTGTTCTTGGCCCCAAACAACTCAGAGACTCTTTATCTGATCAATCAATCAATCAATCAATTTTATTTAT
>NC_065512.1:36820646-36825851 GCF_006386435.1 Epinephelus moara
GTCTAAAGATTTAAATGTTTACAAATTTTTACTGAAAGTTTTCACAATTAAATCTGTAAAAATGAATATTTAAACAAATTTCGAAGTTCAAATTATAGAATTCTTCAAAATCTAAATGCAGTCTTTCTTTGTAAAATGCATAACACTGATAAGATTGATTTCAGAGTTAAGAATTGATGAAACAGAACATAAATGTAACCGATTAACATCATAATACTTTAGTTGACAACTCAATATACTTTATTTTTTACAAAACACCCAGGGCCGAATTCACAAAAGGATTGCGTGGCTTTTGCGGCCACTAAACCGGTAAAGATGGAGCAAACAGATACCGTCTAATTCACAAAGCACGTGCAGAGGGTGAAATGCTCCACTAACTGCGCTGCCAAGCAGATTGTGTCTGGGTGCTCCGGTGTTATTTGCACGTATTTAAATGAGGTAATATGCATATATTTGGTGAAAAAATTGCCCCTTTCTATGCAAATGAGCCTCACTGATAAACAACGTCTAATTCACTAACACCAGCTCTAATAGCCACACGCAGTTTGAGTGAAGTAAATAACGTCTTTAGAAAGCTGGTGCAAACTGGGCGCTCCTCTGTGGAAGCCCAGACTTTCCAGTGATCGTGGCAGCAGTGATCGTCTGTTAAATCAGTCTGTAAATAATATTTTGACATTATTATTATAATCATTATTACTTTAATGGCATCCGAAGATATTGATGCGTTGAACAGGTGACAGTCTGCGGCGTTCTCAAAACGCACTTCTGTCACGCACTTCAAAAGCAACTTTCAATAATTTATTTTACGAAACGGGGGAAACAAACGTGAACAAAAACGGTTCCATAATTCATATTAAATTCAAAAGATAACGAAAACAGCTACAAGTGAGAGGGAATAGTGATTAAGTGGTCAAATCCACAGCCTCAACCCATCTGACACTGTTAGACTGACTCACCAGCAGACATCACTATGAGGGTATACAGTATTCAGTACTTTGCCAAACAAAGTCTGCCATTGATTCAACATCTTAAAGAAAATAGTGATTTGTGCGGTGCAGTTGAATCTGGAATGAACTAATCATGAACACCAATTACATTTTATGCATGCCCACCCCCACTACAACACTGTAACAAAGAACCTTCGGATTACAGTATATCAAAACAACTGTAACATACAGCAGCTGTATAATTAATATTACTTGTAAGTCTGAAATTATAGCTGGTAGTGGGCACCTGCTTATTGTAAAGCCATCATAAAAGGGGTCTTGAGTGGTTAAGTCGTCTTGCAGTCTTAAAAGATGGTTTGGCATGTTGGTGTCCTGTGTCTTGCTGTGAACTCTACAATTTCAGATAGAAACCAACAGTACATTAAATACAAACCAAAACATTGCCTTAAGTATGGTAATTTGCTTAAAATATATGATTGAAATGATTAGTTTTAAAGTTACACACTTCCAAAGTAGTAGTAGAGTAGAGCAGAGTATAGAGTAGAGCAGAGCAGAGCATAGTAGAGTTGAGCAGAGTATACTAGAGTAGAGCAGAGCATAGTAGAGTAGAGCAGAGCAAAGTAGAGTAGAGTAGAGTAGAGTAGATAAGAGAAGAGTAGAGTAGAGTAGAGCAGAGTAGAACAGAGCTGAGCAGAGTAGAGTAGAGCAGAGTATACTAGAGTAGAGCAGAGCATAGTAGAGTAGAGCAGAGCAAAGTACTAGAGTAGAGCAGAGCATAGTAGAGTAGAGCAGAGCAAAGTAGAGTAGAGCAGAGTAGAGTAGAGTAGAGTAGATAAGAGTAGAGTAGAGTAGAGTAGAGTAGAGTAGAGTAGAACAGAGCAGAGCAGAGTAGAGCAGAATAGAGTAGAGCAGAGTAGAACAGAGCAGAGTAGAGCAGCCAATACATTAAAACTCTTGTGTTTTGGTAGTGACATGAAAACAAGGGACACTGGTTTTTTTTTAGCATAGTTTCTTTATTTAAAAATTAATCCCACAATACATCTAAATCTTTCAACGTCTGTTTAAACTTAATCACAAAGGTGTTTTAAATTACACTTTTTAAAAAAATATGAATTAGCCTATCACTTTTTCATTTAAAGTGCAACTTGCAGGTTAATTTTTTTTTAAAATATATACATAACTTTGTATGAAAATTACCATATGAGAAGTTAATTCAGAATTTATTATGGTTTACACGACATAAGGGCACAAATTCAGAAGAAAAAGTGGCTCTTTTTAGTTCCTCTTCTAAAAATGTTTTTTTTCCAACATCGCCTGATACTATGTCATGAGAGGGACTCTGCGTCCTTGACCCTACCTATGTCCAATGCGCAGTAGTAGGTGGTAGTGAGTCTGAGCGGTAGTAAACTTGTGAGTTAGTATTTTTTCGGTTGTTAACAGTGCATTTCACCATTTGTGATTATGCCGAATTATTGTGTTTGTGCAGGTTGCACAAACTCGAGTCTGTCAGGACATCGAGTCCACCGTTTTCCGGACAGAAAAAGGAGTGGAGTTAGTTTTCGTGCCTGGGTGCGTTTTGTGCAGGTGAAGAGGCGCGATTTCACGGCTTCATCTGTGACCAAAAACGCGGTCGTGTGCAGCGCTCATTTTGGACAGGAGGATTATGCTCCAAGCGGAGCCCGTCCGCCCTCGCACATACCCCAAGGCTCGGGTCTCCCTCTCCGCGGAGAGGATACAGCAATGCTATTTTTTGATTGGCTGATGGGTAGCTGTGTCTTATTTTTATTGGCTGTGGAGCTGTGGCAAGCTCTTGTTGAGCTCTACATACCCACAGCATCTTGCAACACGTTCCACTACATATATAGCGTGTAACTTGGTGGGCGTTATCGTAATAATTTTTTTATGCGTGAGAAATGCCAGGTGTGGTGGGTGAGAGTGGGAAAAGGTTAAAATGCGTGTGTCACACTCTCAAAGCGTGAGACTTGAGAGCCCTGTTGGGGTTCTCATCATGTCCTCTAAAGGGAAACAGGCTTCAGTTTGAGCGGCCGTTATCCGTGTGGTCCTAGTGCTCGACGCGTCTCAGTTTATTAGCGGGTAACATTGTTTTTGGACGGTAAAAAGTGCAGGGGATCAAAACTGCCTCCTGAAAAACTGCAGGGGACATGTCCCCTGTGTCCCCCCCACCAAATTACATCCGTGATACAGTCTGCAGTACAAACCCAAAAAATGCAACTTTAACATGGGGGGCCTCTGTTCGTTTACCATTTCCAACCACAACTCAACTTTATGACATTGTTTTTTCTAGCATGGTCATGATCATTCCATGACCTTAACCAAATGGTCATTATTGAAACCATGACGATGACTGTTGCCTAACCCAACAAAAAAGTAATTTTAACCCAAACCATGATCTTTCCCAAACCTAGGGATGCATGTCAGTCTATAGCTTAATTTTGCTACTCTTCAGTTTACCCCACTGCCTACCAACCGGGTTTCATGGGAGCTAGCTATGGCCCTGCTCATTCAATGTTGACTGCCACGACAAACAGGGCTGAAAATTAACACCCGGCAAGTGCCAAATGCGGGTAGATTTTCCATTTGGCGACTAAATCTTGGAAGGCTATCTGCCACATTGGCAGGTAAATGTTTGTACCAAAATAGTCATGTAATAAATTAATAGCTATTTGACGGTGGCTAATAGCAGACCGGCGCTCTGTTTGTTGTGTGTCGCACTTAAATTGCTCCCTGCTGCATCAAGGAACCTGTAGGCCTACTCGGAGGATGCGCGCGCACGTAGGCATATCGCGTGTATCTTCATGATCTCATGATATCCACCGACAAAACGAAAAAACACAGACGAGGACGAAGCTGAAGCTGTAAAGTTACAGAAAAAAATAAAGTTTTGTGAGAAATGAAGGTTCGGCGATAACGGCATTTCAAGAGGCTGGCTACACTACAATGCTGAGGGTGCAGTAATGAGCTGTAATGTATGTCGGCAATATGCCAAAGAAATAAAACTTAACAACTCATTTGTCATTGGTAACAAAACGATGAAGCTGGAGAACATCCGTGACCATGAACGCAGCAAGTGTCACATAGCCTGCGTGGCTGTGTCACGCCTCTCCTCTCAACACCCGCCATGATGACACTCATGGCCATGTCCGAACAGACCACTCAGAAGATGATGAACATGTTCAATACTGCACATGCCATTGGGAAGAAGGGGAGATCGAGTGGATATGCGAGTAAGTGAAAAATGTGCTACTATTAAATTAGTGTCACGTAGCCTGTTAGTTATGAAACCAAATCCCCCGCCCTCCAGAATTAATAAAGGCTATTTTATCAGGCTGTTTAGGTTAACTTAATTCACATGAATATGCAGTCCCACAATAAGCATTTTCATTTTCCACAGTGGAAGGCTCATTTAGCACAAATAAGTAGATATATTGGATAACATTACTGTCTATCAAAAGACTGAATTAATTTTTGCCATGATTTTTTATTTTTGCAGCTTAGATGAAAACAAAGGCATTGTGGTTGGCTCAACCTATAGGAACAGGATTCAAGCCAAAGAGTTCACACACTATGTTGCAGAAGCAGAGAGGAACAACATCAGAGAGATGTTGAAAACCACCAGATTTCTCTCCATCGTGTCTGACGGCTCCACAGACAGTTCTGTGAAAGAGGAGGAGTTGGTTTATGTAGGTTCTGTTACAAGGGAAAGATCAAGACCAAGTTTGTTGGCATCAAGTCAGTGGAGAAGGCCGGCGCAGAACACATAACCAACACAGTCAGTGCCATCATGGAGGGAGTGTGCGACGAGTGGGGGAGGAAGTTGGTTGCCCTGGCCAGGGGCGGAAATCCCAGGGGGGGACAGGGGGGACATGACCCCCCCTTCAGTAAAGCTGCCCCCCCCTAGAATAATTTGAGACACAATTAATAATTTTTGAACAATGCAGTAGTATTTATTAAAAGCACAATGTAAGCGGTGCTCATTATAATCGTGCAATAATGTGCTTTTTAAATCTTAAAAGATTTAGTCCCTCCCTCCCATTCCTAGTAGTGGTATATCCCACACTCTTTCCAACGGGCGGGGCTACTTGGCAGCAGTAGCAGCGTGTGGCTGGACCCGCTGCCCACATCACGCATCGCAGGGTAAGATGTACACTCACACAGACACAGTTTAACTTACACAAGTTACAACACATCCCATTTACTGTTACAACAAGCCCCAGGCCCAGGCTGATAATATAAACTG
>NC_065512.1:36825896-36835841 GCF_006386435.1 Epinephelus moara
TGCAGGAAATATTTAGTTGTTAAGCCATTTCTCAAAAGTATAGACATTCACTCTGCCTGTTGGAGAGATAGAGAGAAGATTAAAGCATCAAATTGCGGTAAAAGATGCTGTATAAAAGACAGGCTACAACTTTTTTTCCTTGTCCCCCCCTGGAATTATTCTCTAAAATTTTACTGTTTATTGTCCCCCTCCAACTATGAAATGGGATTTTCGCCCCTGGCCCTGGCAACAGATGGTGCTGCTGTGATGATCGGAGCCAGGACTGGTGTGGTCAGCCGACTGAAGGGGGACCAAGCCTACATCATCGGCATCCACTGTATGGCATACATGATGTATGAACGTGATGTACCAGAAAGTGGAAGACCTCCTCATTGGGCTCTACACCTTCTACCACACCAGCCCACTGAACAGGGCAAACCTGTTGAACAGCTTCCAAGCTCTTGGTCACAGACCGCTGGTACCCACCAGAATCGGCGGGACCTGATGGGTGGGACACCTACTGCGTGCCCTGGACCACTTCCTGCGGGGTTACCAGGGCGTTGTCCAGCACCTGGAACAGGTAGTGGCTCTGAATTGCTATATTAACTATATCAAAAGTCATCAAAATGTTATGTCCAGTAAAGAAAAATATAACACTATATTCCAATGCTTTATGCACTCATAAAATGTGTCATATGGTTATAGGTGGTTTTGAATAGCACAGTGATCTGTTTGTATGTCTTTGTTCTTGATGCATTTCAGATCCAATCTGTTGATGCCCAAAATGTCAGAGGTGTCCAGCAAGCCAAGGCCATAAAATACTACAGCACTGCCAGGGAGGCTGTTGTCATCCGCTTCTGTGGCTTCCTGCATGACACCCTAACCCACCTGAGCAGCCTGTCTGCCAGTCTGCAGAGGTCCACCATCACCATTGCAGAGGCCCACAGCTCCTTGTGCTCAACACAGGCAGTACTCAAGAAGTACAAAACCAGGTAAGATGCAATAAGCAGTACTTGCCTTAAGAGAATTAAAAAAAAAGTTAATGTCAACAAGAGAGGGAAAGAGAGTGTAAGTGTGTTGTGCACTCTAAAAGGATAGTGAACATTAGCCTTTTGTCACCAGAGAGGGGCCCATGCTGAAGGGCACAATGGCGAACAGCTATGAGGGAATTTCACTGACCAGCAGAGAAAGTGACAGGAAGACCCTCATCACCTGGTGGATCACTTCAAGCCTGTCCTGGAAACCTCTGCCGTCCATGTTGAAAAGATTCCTGACCAGTGGACCATCCTCAAGGTGCTGATGTACCAAGAGCCCCAGTCCCTGCAGCAGATGTCCTGGGTCAGTGTCAACAGGAGCCATCAGCATCCTTGCCCTGATTTGCTGGCATTGGTTGACCTGGTCCTGTCCTTCCCTGCCTCCATGGCTGAATGTGAAAGAGGTTTTAATACCATGAAACAGGTGAAAACCAATTGGCGGTCCAGTCTACTGTCTGATACACTGTCAGATCTTCTTATGGTCCAGCTCTCCTCCCCAGAGATCAAGGAGTATGATCCCACCAAAGCTGTGATGCTCTGGCACCAGGACTCAGGACTCCAGACTTCATGGACTGTGCAAAGGGGGTGACTGCAGAGAGTGAGCAGTCTGATGAGGAGGTTTAAGTTACATGATTAATAAGCATCTGGAAGGTTTACAACAAAAAAATTTACTGTTATGTTTACTGTAAATTACTGTTATGTTTGAAGTACAAATGTTTGAAGTACAAAGTGCAAATGGAATTTTGAGCTCAAAACTTGATAATATTAAACTAATTTTACCTCAAATTTCACTCTGGCCTCTCCTTTAAGCTTGTATTCAACATAATATTGTATTATCTCAATGAAAAGCACTGAAACAAATGTATATGTGACAGAAAAAGGCAATTTATTATTTTGGCTGGTAAAAAATATGCTTGGCCGGTGAGCCAAAAAGTTTTATTTCAGCCCTGACGACAAACACCGTCCTGACCCAACAGCCTTGCAATTGAAACATTGTACCCACCCTCTGGTATATCCCCAGTGCAAAAGCAGCTCAGTTTTGAACTGCAAACCACCTTTAGCATTCTTAAATATGTTAGCACTGTTAACAATGTTAGCATGAATAGTGGCGCTAACATAATCAACAGTAGGGATGCATGATATTGGGATTTTTTGCTGATAGCCCAATATGCCAATATGTAACTGCTTATTTCAAGGTCAAGGTCAAGGTCAAATTTATTTATATAGCACATTTAAAACAACCGAGGTTTGCCAAAGTGCTGTACAATCTAGAAAGCACTAAAGTATTAAAATACAACTATAGAAATAGAAAAATACAGTATTTGAGCACACAGTACATAGAAATATTAAGAGTAACAAGAGAAAACAAAATAAAGTGCACAATAGGCACAAAATTCAATAAAAACAATCCATACATCGGCAATGTTCGGCTCAACATGCGTCAAATGCTAACGAGAAGAGATGGGTCTTCAGCAACGACTTAAATATCTCAAGAGTCTGGGCAGATCTAATATACAATGGTAAGCTGTTCCACAATTTTGGGGCAGCCACCACGAAGGCTCGGTCGCCTTTAGTTTTGAGCCTAGACATCGGGACATCTAGAAGCAACTCATTTGATGACCTCAGTGCTCTAGCTGGTGTGTGAACATGGATGAGTTCAACTAAGTACTGGGGGGCCAGACCATTCAATATCTTAAAAACAAACATCAAAATCTTAAAATCAATCCTGCAGCGGACAGGAAGCCAATGCAAAGAGGCCAGAACCGGTGTGATGTGGTCACGTTTTTTCGTGCTGGTCAATACCAATATCGATATATCCACTTTTTTTCCCTACCTAATTTCAGTGATCATCAAGTCTCTTCTGTAGTGGAATTAACATTATATTATACATGCATACTCATATTGTGATGGCCCCCCAGTTGACGGAGACATAAAAATCCAATGATTTTCAATGTATGTAATATTTATTCATTGTGTAAAATAAGAAAAAATATGTTGGTCAATTCCGATATTTTATTTTAAAGCCAATGTTGGCTGACACCGATCACGTGCTGATGTTATTATGCATCCCAAGGCAATAGCGCTAAAGGGGTTTTGCAGCTCAAAATGAAGCCACTTACTAAATTGTGCCACCTGGGGGGAGACCTGATGGTGGCCACAACTGGGACAGCATTACCTAGGGTAACTGCCAAATGAGTGGGGCTGCTTGCTAGCACCCAACTCAGGTGGTGCGCAGTGCAGGGCAGCCTCGGCTAGCTGACCAGTGGAGACAGAGAGTGAGCAGTGGGCAAGTTTCTGCATGTTAACGTAGCTAACCAACCATCTGTGGGTAAAGCCAACAGAAAAAAACAAAAAACAAAAGGCAAAACACTTACAGCACAAAACATTTACATTTTACCACCTCTAAATGGATAGTACTTTAAAATGTGACCCTCACTGAGTCAATGGAGGGCCAGACTTAAAGGAATAGCCTCTTATATTTCATTTCATTTTGTGGGCTTTCATATGCAAAATTTACAGAAACTGGCATCCCTACCCTAAATCTAACCAAGGTATTTATTTTTGCATCTACATTTTTTATTTTTAACAGTCCTGGCAATAGGAGAGTTGGATCAGAAAATGCTTCTATGTGTTGTTCTAGAGGACAAAAGCAAACAATGTACTTTTGTGTTTCATTTGAAGGACTTTTGGCATCAGTGGTTATGACACGTTCACACAAACAAGTTGGACCCGGTTCAACATTTGCTGCAACATAAATACATTCAAGCACTCTTTTCTGGTGGATCACTTAATAGAGTAAGTCTATTGTTTAACTGGCACTATTACGATGAAAGAACCATTCCCATGGTTGTAAAATCCTGTGTCACTGTTGTAGAAACTGCTCAGTGTTTTGGCGCCTGATGATCCTTCAAACTCATGGCTCTATCACCTTCCTGGATCATAGTTTATCCTCTGGCCAGTACCTGAAACAATACACCCCTTGATTTTTCTTAGTTAGAGTTGACAGCCTGGTCCTGAACCAACAGCTTGTCTACAACAGCTGAAGCAGCATTCAGTCATTTGTCAGTGTAACACTGGACATGGTAATCTACAGTACTGCTGTGCAATCACAAGTGTCTTGTCGCTGCCTTACAACCCAATGCAAAATCAATGTAGTTAAGTACCTAATTTGGAAAAAAAACAGCCTAAAAAGATGCTTTGGGTTGCAGTAGTGTGCATAAAATGTGAGCCAGTACATGACTGGTGTAAACAGCTGTAATAATTAAAACTGTAGCACATCTGTTCTGTGAAATGCACATAAGATTAATGACTGAAAAACACAGCTAAAAAGTGTCCTGTCCACTGAACACAGCATGTGGCTCTGTTACATCTCACAAAATGTTCGCTCTCTCTCTTGTTTTTACATCATAAGCAAAAATTTAGGCAAGAATCCCTCCCCTAAATATAGCTTATTAATGACTAAAGTTTGCAGGGGAAAATGAACTCTCTTCTCTTCAAGCACTTCCACTGTCTTACAGCTAAGTTAGTTTATATTCCATATATATTTAACTGTCTTACTGATTTGACGTTGCTGTACAGGTACTTTTCATGTACAGATGGAGTTAGAGATGAGCAGCTGGGGTTAACGATGTTGCCTGAGGCAGGAGGTCATTGAGGCATGTCAGCTCATCTAAGATGTAGAGTATTTAAAAAAGTATGTCACTGCTTGAAAGATGGTCTTTCTCAACACATTCTCACTCCAACCTCATCACATATCGACGTTTGGTCATGGACTTTCCATGTCAACATATGACGTGCAAGGTACCCTGGGTGCATTGGGGGTTGATGTTCTGGGACGCCATGTCAGCTTCAAATTGTTAAATGCATCGTCTGTTTTCAAAATACAGACATGTACATGCACAGTTTGCATGCAGACTCTTTCGAAATAAACACACTATGTTGGTTAAACACCACAAATTGACTTTTCTTCAAAAACAAATGCACATGGATACGTTTTACCACCACACGCACATTGTTGGACCTATCCACTAGGGCATTAACGACTTTGATTTTTTCAGGTCGACTTATCTGTCAATAAAGTCGAAGTCGAGTTGACAAGTCATTTGATGACGTCATCACATTGACATGGCGGAGGAAAGTGAAGTATCTCCACACATGTGATGTGTGTCTGTCAGGCCCGAACATACTCGGGCAGAACGTACTCAGAACGGACTCTGCGGAAGTCTGCGCGGACTCAAAGCGGACGTCCACAAGCTCTGTGCGCGCAAAGCTCAGATTTTACGACCGCGCGGACTCCGCTCCGCGCACCAGTGACTGCTCAGCATGTATTTTTCACATCGCGGGGATTTTTCACAGACATTTTTACAGGAAACTACAACGTGGAAGTGCGCTCGACTATGAAAGCCAGAATGACTGCGGACATTCCTCGCGGAGTCTGCTCCGCTTATAGTACGCCCAAGTATGTTCAAGGATAAAGTATCAGCGTAAGCCAATCAGAGGCAGCGATTGCATTCCGTACACAGGCACACGCAGAGAGAGAGGGAAAAAACACACGACTTGTCGACTCCTCCCGGGGGGTGTCGACTTGTGCCACTGACGTCGACACGTCGACAAATTGATTTTTCTGTTAATGCCCTACTATCCACCACCTATCCCTCCCACCCAACTCGAACTTCTGCAGCCTTAGCTTTCATTGTTGTCCCCCCGCATTGGCCCCCTGATGCTGTTGGGCACTGTTAAATACTAACAGTGACCAGCCGCATATCATGCCAACTTGAAAGGACAGCTTTTTCATTGGTGTCTGACGCCAAAAGTCACTGACCAAGCGCCAGATTTTGACGACTTCAGAGTGAGATCAAGTTGTCTTTCTATAAAACTAGGCTGTCTATGCAGTTCAAAGACAAATTACTTTTGAAACTGGTGCTATATGACCAAAGAAAACAGAGGAAAAGGGCTGTGGCACTTGCTTTTGCTCAAGAGGTTGAAAACATACAAGTACAGCTCCAACTGGTCAGTGAGGTGATGCAAGTTGCCTATCCAAAAACAGTATGGTGGCCAGATGGCAACAAATGATCTCATATTACAGTTGAACAGTAAACTAAAATAGGTTTCTGGTTTCTGGTTTCAGGTTTCTGAAAACATTTTAGGCTTGAAATAGGCAGTGAAGCAACAGAATCTTGCATCATATTTGATCAACGCTGCCTCGTTCTACAGTTTTTTTCACCCTCCATTTTATCAATACAGGAAATGGTATGGCACCCACTTCCTGTTCATCTTCTCATGTATTACAGCCAAACAATGTACTAGAATAAGTTTCTTAAAACATTCTAGGCTAAATAGGCGAGAGGGATGCCGGACTTTACATAGACAGCGAGGCTTTAATGAATGCAACACCATAATAAAGTTCATGTTTTTTATCAAATAAAATGAGCTGAGTTCACAAAGTGTAGGCTGAAATGCTACCACATACATACAGCGGTATTTTACCAATATATTCAGCAACAGCTCCCTTGCTTATCATACTTTTTGTTATTCAAGTGGTTGCATTCATTCAAAATTGATTCCTACTCTAGCAGGGTTTTTTTTTTTTTTTTTTGCAGCTGATTGGAGGAGATGATTATGAACATTTGACTCTTGTTAGAAGTTGTTGGCAGTCAGCCTTAGTTACTGGGGAACATGAGTTTTCTTTAGAATTAATTTAAGAAAGGAAGACTTAAAAAAAAAAAAAGATTATTATTTTTACCTTTCAAACAAAAAAGCCAGTGAAAATAAAGTGGATGCAAATCTTGAACTTCAGGATGGTATCACACTGCACCCTGCACTGGAATGTGTGCAGGAGATGTGTTGCATGTCGTAAATGACCTTATGACCTTTGTTGCATGCCATCCACTGTCTCTGCTTATCTTTGCGGTCCACAGCACACTGTGTAGTAAGGCAAAAATGCCCCATAGTTCAGTTTTTATGCAAATTTAACAGTATCATAAGATAAAAAAAACAGTATGAAGGAAATCATTTTGACTTTCAGTTTGTGACTGTGGTAAAATATACTATTGCACCCCTTGTGATACAGAATTAATTGCCTTTTGTGAAAAGTCTTTGCCAAGTGACTGTGGATTGCAGACACTCTTCAAAGAGCCTCAACATCACACATTAGTTATTTTCCATCAGCTGCTGAATCTCAAAAGTGGCCTTTAAAATCAAGGCCTTGTCTCTGGCAGCACAGAGATCATTATAAGAATCACTGCATATTCTATCTTCACAAGTGTGTGTGCTCCATTTAAGTTTTCACAGTTCAACTTCAAAAAGATCGCTACAGCCACTGAAGGCCTCATAAAAATTCGGCTTGATTTCAGGGTAATGCATTGCTTAAGAGTGAATCAAGACTTCATTTAACTGTCCAAAACTGCCTCTTCTTCTGGTTCAGTATTTATTGACCCCTGAAAACCTCTGATTTGGTGCGCAACTTGCATTGTTTCTGTATTTGCACAGTATTTCTTAATGCTGCACATGTGGTATCAAATTGGTATGCATTTCTCAATTTACTTTTTTTTATTTAATTCACACGATTTTCTAAATGTGATGTGTGTTGAAGATCTTTTCTTCATTTGGCTGTATTGGTTGTGCCTACTTTCATGTGTTGTATTAAGCTACAGTACCCTTTAGCTCACTGGACCACTGTACATTTCAGTGCAATTATTGGAAATGTGAAAAAAATGATTCAGTAATCATTACCTACTCATTTTGATGTCTCACTTTACTTTAGGGTACACAAAAAGAGTAACTAATGAGTAGGTAATGAGTACTGAATCACTACCTACTCATTAGTTACTCTTTTTGTGTACCCTAAAGTAAAGTGAGACATAAAAATGAGTAGGTAATGAGTACTGAATCATTAGCTACTCATTAGTTACTCTTTTTGTGTAGCCTACCCTAAAGTAAAGTGAGACATCAAAATGAGTAGGTACTGAACTAATAGTTAGTTCATCATTCATTCCAAATTTTCGGCTGATTGAGGATGTTGAGTCGGCAGCGGAGCTTGTCGGTGAGAGAGATCCCTCTGACTGGCTGTTCAGGTTTTATATCCTCTTCCCTGTAGCAAGCGAATCTGCCTGTAGTGAAACCGGGGCTAACCGGTGCTTCCTCTTCAGGCTCCACTTCACTCAGCTGCCCGACAGATCCTCTGCTTCTTCCCACTTTAACCTCAATAACAAACCGGAGCTAGCTGGGAGCGGCTAGCGGAGCGTTAGCCGCAGCATGACCGGAGGGAAGTAGCCAGTTAGCCTCCGCTAGCTTCCCAGCTAACGTTAGCCCCGGCTCTCTGTTTGGATCCAACCGGAGCACCGAGCCCTGGTTTGTTATTCAGGTTAAAGTGGGAAGAAGCAGCGGGTTTGTCGGGCAGCTGAGTGAAGTTGAGTGAAGTGGAGCCTGCGGAGGAAACACCGGGAGCGCCTGGATGTAATTTTTTTTTTTTTTTTTTTATTGAAGAACACAAATCAAACAAATATAGACGCCAGGGGGTGACATACATTCAGTGGCAAAAATTCAGAATATCGTATTACAGAAATACATTAAAAAGAGCACATAAATCCAAGGTTTTAATGGCTTTTGCATTTGTGGAGTGTCTAATGGTCCTAATATATTGCTTGACTTCATTTTCAAAAATGCAAAAGAGTGGTTTCTGATTAAAATATTGACATTTATGAATAAACCATTTAGCCAGTAGTATAATAAGGTTAATAATATAAAATTGTTTTTTTTTCACAGATGGATAGTCAATGAAGCCAAACAATATATGTTCAAAGCAAAAGGAGAAATGTGATTCTACACAAATAAAAATCTAATTAAAAATATCCTTCCATAATTTGGTAGAGAATGGGCAATTCCAAAATAAATGAAAAACATCTTCAGGGGATCCTTCACAAAAACAACAACTAGTATCGATATCTTTTTTGAAACGTTGAAGAAAAACTTTGCATGGGTAGAATCTATGAATTACTTTAAATGATACTTCTTTTATTTTATTATTAATTAAGTATTTTGCAGGTAAAGTCCAAATCTTTTTCCAATCCAGATTATTAAAAAAGTTGTTCCAATAAGAAACCACATATGGAATTGATACAACATAAGTTGTTCCAATAAGAAACCACATATGGAATTGATACAACATCTTTCTGAAACAATGCGCGTAAATGACGATTATTATTGCGTCTTGAGGAGAAACAAATCTCACCAATTTCATGTTTGGTTGGATCAATAGATAATAAATTTAAATTCGGGTTCTGTCCTGCCGTACTTTTAAATAGCATAACAACTCCAGCAGGAAGCGTCTGGATGTAATAGTCCGTGGAGGTGCTGCGGTGCTCGGCTNTATTGCGTCTTGAGGAGAAACAAATCTCACCGATTTCATGTTTGGTTGGATCAATAGATAATAAATTTAAATTCGGGTTCTGTCCTTCCGTAGCCTACTTTTAAATAATATAACAACTAAAGCAGGAATTGCATATATAACAATATTAAATTCCCTAACGGGAATAATAATACTGTATTTCAAAATAAATTCTTGATATGTCAAAAGTGAGCCATTTGAATTAAACAACTGACCAACCAAAAGAATGTTATTAGAAAACCAGTGAGGGTAAAATATGGATTTGTTTCTGTATATAATGTCTTTACTGTTCCATAAGTAGTATCTATGCAGGGAGAAATTGTGTTTATAAATCAATGACCATGAGAGAAGCATCTGTTTATGAAAATTGGATAGTTTTGTGGGGAGTTTTTCGATATTATAATTACAAAATAAAAGGAAATTTAGGCCTCCTAATTTAGAAAAAATAAAATTTGGTATAAAGTTCCAAATTGAAAATGGGTTCTTAATGAAATGTTTTAGCCAATTTATTTTGAATGTATTATTTAAAGTGTAAAAGTCTAAAAA
>NC_065512.1:36836962-36838175 GCF_006386435.1 Epinephelus moara
TAACTACTCTAATTGTGTGTACCGTAGTTCCTCAGTAACTACACATTATTTTGTGTAGCTTAGTTCCTCAGTAACTACTCATTTGTTCCTCATTAGTTACTCATTCGTTCCTCATTAGTTACTCATTAGTTCCTCAGTAACTACTCATTAGTTCCTCACTAGTTCCTCATTAGTTACTCATTTGTTCCTCATTAGTTACTCATTAGTTCCTCATTAGTTCATCAGTAACTACTCTAATTTTGTGTACCGTAGTTCCTCAGTAACTACTCATTAGTTCCTCATTAGTTCCTCATTAGTTATTCATTCATTCCTCATTAGTTCCTCATTAGTTCATCAGTAACTACTTTAATTTTGTGTACCTTATTGTAAAGTGTTACCAACTATTTTAACAGTTTTAGTGGCTTCAGTTGCTAGTATCACATGGTTATAACAAGATAATATAATAGGCTACATAACACTAGTGTGGTTAGGTTCTACTGGTTTGATATGGCATGTCCAATTAAAGCAACTCTTACCTTTCTTGCATGTCACACAGCACTTCAAATCCACAACTCCCGCCTCCCTCCAAAGTCCCATCCCTCTCCTCCTGCAACTCCACCTCCCTCCAAAGGTCTACTCCCCCCTCCTCCATTACGTCCTCATTACGTCTATGATAGACATAGGTGTTGGCAAGGTAACGTCAGATACACGGAAGAGGAGAGTGAGTCTAACGTTACAAACGCAACCCCAGAGTTTTAGGCTAACGTTAGCCATTAGCAACTGGATGCTGTGTTGTCATATGTAATAATAATAATAATAATAATAATAATAATAAATTTTATTTGAAGGCGCCTTTCTTGGCACTCAAGGACACCGTACAGATACACAAAACAATTTAAAAACAAAACAACAACAAAAAAACAAAAAAACAATAGAAAGTGACAGAGCAATTGGCATCAGATGGAATAGGCAGTTCTAAACAGATGTGTTTTGAGTTGTGATTTGAAATGCGGGAGTGAATCGATGTTTCTGAGTTGGGGTGGTAATGAATTCCAGAGACGGGGAGCAGAGCGGCTGAATGCTCTGCTCCCCATGGTGGTGAGGCGGGCAGAGGGGACAGACAGGTGTGTGGAGGAAGAGGATCTGAGGGAGCGGGAGGGAGTGGGAACATGGAGGAGGTTGGACAGATATGGGGGGGCGAGGTTGTGGATGGCCTTGAATGTTAACAGGAGGA
>NC_065512.1:36838227-36881952 GCF_006386435.1 Epinephelus moara
ATTGAATACGGAACTGAACCTGGAGCCAGTGGAGCTGTTGGAGGACAGGAGTGATGTGGTGGATGGAGGGGGTTCGAGTAATGATACGGGCAGCTGAGTTCTGGACCAGTTGAAGTTTATGGAGGGATTTGTGAGGGAGGCCGAAGAGGAGAGAGTTACAATAATCGAGACAGGAAGTGATGAGGCTGTGGACAAGGATGGCGGCAGTGTGGGGGGTGAGGGAGGGGCGGAGACGATTGATGTTTCGTAGGTGGAAGTAGGCAGATCGGGTAATGTTACTGATGTGGGATTGAAAGGATAGTGTGCTGTCAAGGATGACGCCCAGACTCTTAACCTGGGGGAGGGTGAAACGGAGGAGTTATCAATAGTGAGAGAAAAGCTGTCGGTTTTGGATAAAGTGGATTTGGTGCCAATGAGGAGAACCTAGGTTTTGTTACTGTTTAATTTAAGGAAGTTTAGGGTGAACCAGGTTTTTATTTCAGTGATGCAATCAGTGAGGGAGGTGGGCGGGAGAGTGGACGAGGGTTTAGTGGTGAGGCAGAGCTGGGTATCATCAGCATAACAGTGGAAGTGAATGTTAAATTTGCGGAGGATATTGCCGAGGGGAAGGAGGTAGGTGATGAAGAGGAAGGGCCCCAGGACAGAGCCCTGGGGCACACCTGAAGTGACGGAGGAAAGGATGGATTTAAAGGATTTGAGTTGAATGAACTGAGTGCGGCCAGAGAGGTAAGATGTGAACCAGTCTAACGGAGTGTGGGTGATGCCAATGGAGGATAGCCTGTTGAGCAGGGTGGTGTAACAGATGGTATCAAAGGCTGCACTCAGGTCGAGGAGGATGAGGATGGTGATGAGTCCAGAATCAGCTGCCATAAGGAGGTCGTTGGTGATTTTGATGAGTGCTGTTTCAGTGCTATGGAGTGGGTGGAAACCGGACTGGAACTGTTCATACAGGTTATTGTGGGATAGGTAAGAATGGAGTTGGGAAGCAACTGTTTTTTTGAGGATTTTGGAGATGAAGGGTAGATTGGAGATAGGACGGAGGTTGTTGAAGTTGGAGGGGTCGGCGCCAGGTTTTTTCAAAATTGGGGTAATGGCAGCAGTTTTGAAGGATGTAGGGACAGTTCCAGTGGTGAGAGAGGAGTGGATGATGGCAGAAATGAGGGGGACCAGAGAGGGGAGGCAGGCTTTAAAAAGTTGTGTGGGGAGGGGGTCGAGTTGACAAGTGGATGAGTTGTGTGGGGAGGGGGTCGAGTTGACAAGTGGATGGCTTGGATTTCTGGATGAGTTCTGTTATTTCTGAGAGAGTGGGGAGTTGGAAGGAGGAGAATGAGTGTGTGGATGGGTGAAAGTCGTCTGAGATGCTGAGGTGAGGGTTTGAGCCAAGGTGCTGGTGGATATTCTTGATTTTTGCAGTGAAAAAGGACATAATGGAGTTGCAGAAGGAGGTTGTGTACAAGTGAGGGGGGGGGGGAGTCCTGGGGTTGGGTAATATTGTTAAGTAGGGAGAACAGTGACCTGGAGTTTCCTTTATTTGCAGTGATTATACTGGAGTAGTAGTGGGTTTTGGTGCTGGCAATGGAGTCCTTATAATGTAAGATGTGGTTATTTTACATTTCTTTGTGAATGGTGAGACCAGTTTTTCTATAGAGTCGTTCAAGTTGCCGACCTTTGGCTTTCATGAGACGAAAATCGGGGGTTAACCAAGGGGCGGAGACAGAGAAAGAAACAGATCTGGTTTTTAACGGAGCAAGAGAATTAAGAATATTATGGAGTCCAGTGTTGTAATGAGAAACCAGATTATCAGGGGTGGATAGACTGTGGATGTCAGGGAGGCAGAAAGAGTGGATACTTGAAGTGAGAGTGGCGGGGTTAATGTTCTTTATATTCTGGAATGAAATGTGGCTTGGTGTCTTAGAGATGGAGAGAGTGAGTTTCACTGTAAATGAGAGGAGAAAGTGGTCAGTTATGGGGAGTTCATCAGCTGTAAGGTCAAGAGGGGTGACACCACAGCAGCAGATTAAGTCCAGAATGTGTCCTTTGGAGTGTATGGGAATAGTGGTATGCTGCTGACATCCAAAACTCTCTAAATAGGATGTGAAGTCTTTGGTGAGAGGCAGATTGATATTGTCCATGTGGATATTGAAATCACCCAGCAGTATTATGTTTGGTGAGAGAGAGGATAGATGGGTGAGGAAATCAGCAAAGTCATTTAAAAAGTCACTATTAGACAGTAGACAGTAGCAATGATGGTTGGAGTGGGACCAGACAACTCGCAGACAGTGGATCCAAACGAGCTGGAGATGGGCACAGACACCGGCGAGACTTTCCACTTTTCGCGGTAAATGATCGTGAGACCTCCTCCCTGGCCAGAGCCACGGGGTTGACAGATGTAAACAAACCCACTAGGAGTGGATTCATTCAGCTGGGAGAAGTCGTTGGGCTGTTTCCATGTCTCGGTTAAACAAAGAAAGTCTAGCTTACGGTCGGTGATGAGGTCCTGGATGAGATGTGTCTAGCTTACGGTCGGTGATGAGGTCCTGGATGAGATGTCCCTTGCTTGTCAGTGAGCGGATTTTAAGCCAAGCGAAGTTGAGTGAGGTGTTGTCGCAGCTGGTAGTGGTGCTAGCCGACCGAGCTAGGCGGGCTAACACACTGTGGTCGACAGCCCGGCTGGTGGAGCATGGAGGGCGTCGAGTGCTGGACCAGATGGACTTTATTGCTGTTGAGCTGTTATGGTGGAAATTCCGGCGGGACCCTCGGTGGATGTATCTCCGGCGGGGCTGGAAGGTGATGTCCAGGTGAAGATGGAGTGCCTCTGGCACAGGTCCAGGCAGGTGACAGCGCAGCCGGAGGAGGTCAGTGGCCGAGTATTGGAGCAAACCCGTCACTGGCAGGTGAACAGGCAGTAGAAAGAGCCAGGCACAGACAAACAAGATGTATGTCCTACCGGACCACATTGTGGACGAGGACTTAGGCAGCATCGACAGCCAGAAAAAACGCCAGGTGAGGCTCAAGCCGGGACAGGACAGGTGAGCTAACAGTTAACACTCACACAGCCGGTAGTGCCGGCAAATCGTGGAAGTAATGTTATTCCAAATGAAGGCAATTGCCTATTCTGTCTGATTAGGTCATAAAACCAAAAAATATAAGTCGGAAAGTTAAAAAGTTACCGGTGAGCAGCGGCAGCAAGTTGCGCCAGCGTTCACTCGTCGGCCATGGTATGGTATATAACATTATGAACTGAACTGAACTTCTTTATTTGTCATTTTTATGCACAGCACAAAAACAAAATGACATTTCACATACCCCAAGCAAAAAGAAACAAAACATTTAAAAACAATTTGTGCAACATAAGAAAGAACGTATAGTGCAATAGTAAGATGAAAAGGGTCGACATTTCACAGTCAAAAACTCCGGATGTTGAGAGCAGAACTGGGAGATCCTCTTCACATCACAGCACCAGGAGTTGTTTGTGTATACACCTTGGAGCTTACCAGATGATGCAGCCTCCCTGTCTGCTCTATGTAGTGTTAGCCCTGTTAGCTCAACACTGGAGTCTGATATGTTACCATTCATCCATGTCTCAGTGAACACAAGGACGCAGCAGTCCCTCACTCCTCGGTGAGTGGATCTCCACAGTCGGATGTAATCCATTTTCGTGTCCAGCGAGCAGACGTTCACCAGAAGGTCGCTGGGAACAGCTGGTTTGATGGGGTTAGCTCTTAGCCTAGAGCTAACCCCTCCGCGCTTCCCCCACTCCGGCGTCCTGTCACAGCGCTGCCGGCGTCTCCCCGTCAGGACAGCTCCAGGCAAAACCATGGTCATCTCAGGGCTAGCTTGACGTAGCAGGCCAAGCTTGACCAATCATTGCATTCGGTCCGAATGCAATGATGGGTCAGAGTTTTCTTAGAACCATATGAGAATGGTGTAATTATAAGTTTTTATTTCTGGTGGAATTCACTTACATTTTAGTGTGCCATCAGCTTATTAACAGCATTTTAACCTAAAGAAAGAAAAGTGGAAAATTTCCAGAAAGGTAAGTGTTGCTTTAAACATAGTATATATATATATTATTAATGTAATTAGGGCTGCCCCCTGAAAGTCGGACATACGAATCATCAGTCAGAGACCCCTCAGTCACTGAGATTGCTTCAATTTGAGCGGTCGTTGTCTTTTTTGTTTGTTTGTTTGTTTGTTTGTTTGTTTGCTAGTCAGCATGCTGTGCAGTGTATTTCCGAGGACCTTTCGTCCCCAGAATTTTCTGCAGAGTGCACACTACAGACAGCTGCAGACAAGATGCACAGAGGAGGAGAGACTGATCTCAGGCCCTGAGATAACCTTAACTTCTCTCCTCTGCTTGGAAGTTGTGAATTTACAGCACAGAGACTCACAGTTGTATTAAGAATCTGTCTGGCTTTTGTTTGATGTCTAGTGTTGGCAGAAAATGTTGGCACACACTTCCAATCTGTCATTAGCACAGTTAGCTTGTTTACTAAATTACGTGAATGCCGCTGTAACAGTTAACATCCTGCTGAGCCTCATTCGAACTTTAAAACTTTATGATTTTTTTTTTTAATATTTCTAATATATTATATTATTATTATTATTATGACTGACATAATATATATCAAATATCGGTGTGCAGAACTGAAATTGTGTAAAGTCATACCAAATTTATGTAATTGGTTTATAGACCCCAATATGCAGAAATAATTTTGAAAAATGCCAATGTTCCTTTTGCCTTAGGTGCTGTAGTAATATATGATACTTGTGTCTTCACTGTAGCTTTAAAACTGAGCCCGATACAGCAGATTTTATTTGCTAAAAATTACTCTGCCTCACTTCTCACCTTCAGCTTTGTCTGTCATACCTGCTACTTTTTTTGTCAGACATTTGGTCATTGTCTCTTCTCCTTTTATTGTCTTGTTCTCTCTGCACTCTGACTTTTCCCAGAGTCAGAGCCCCTGATTTTTGGTGAGGCACTTTGACTTAGCTAATCAGGCATCTGACTTAAAGAGGCAACAGATAGGATTCGGTTTTTTTTTTTAGCTTGATGCCACCTAGCGTCAGTGGTGTTGTGTCACACTGTCGCAACGACCAAATTGACCGTGGGGATCAGAGATAATCAATAATATGACTTTATTAGACTCTCTAAATTAAATAAAATGTAGGCCATAAAGCCACCGATATACCTCTATGTATATGCAGAATGAGAAGGTGTGTGGACACTCTAAAGAGACCGAGCAACAATTATCAGATTTATCTGAAGAAAAAAACAAATAGTAATGCAAATAATTATACCAGAATGCACAGTACCAGTACAAACAACTCACAGTAAATTATACCAATATGCAGAGTTGGGTAAGGATTACTTGAAAAGTAATCAAAGAACTTTACTGCGTTACTTTTTAAAAAAGTAACCAGTTACTGTACTGCGTTACTCTCTGAGTAAAGTAACTCAAGTACTTTCAAAGTACTTCCAACGTTACTCCCTGAGAAAAGTAACTCAAGCACTTTTAAAGTACTTTTGAGTATTCCACATTTCCTATTGGGCAATGGACCACAGGGCGCTAAGCCTACATTTTTTGTCTCCAAAATTAAAGTTATGGACCACTTGCCCTTCACTGAGATCCAATTCTCCCATCACAGCCGTCACTTTGACCAGTAGAAACACAGAACGATCTGCTGCCGTAGACAACTGTATGACAACAACACCCCAGCGTTTTTAATATTTCCTCTAGGGATGTTACCACACAGAGTAAAAGGGGGAAATGATGGTGTGAATCAGCAGAGGCACTTTGTCAACCCGCTGAGTTAACGTTACTGTCATTAGCATCAAGCTAGCAACAATGGTACATCCTCACGGTCGGACATAAAGTAATAACATTAACAAATAGCGGCGGGGCTTTTACTCACCACAACTGCAGAGGCTCCCAGCTTCATTTGAAACAAACTACATTATAGACTGTCCGTTATTTATTAATCCCTCTGTATATT
This sequence comes from Epinephelus moara, assembly GCF_006386435.1. NCBI lineage: Eukaryota > Metazoa > Chordata > Actinopteri > Perciformes > Serranidae > Epinephelus > Epinephelus moara. Next base: position 36,844,225 of record NC_065512.1, read on the forward strand.
TATATTTTTAATTTTTTTTCCGCTCCCATTGTCTTTATAAAGTTAACACATTGCGCCGTCATTTCAAACTCAACACTTCCTGATTTTCCTTCAAATTAAAAGCCCCTTATAACCTTGGCTGAGCGAATCCGTCAATTTTCTAAATAGGCTTTTATTGTGCAACATTTGTAAGAACTTGATTGTGGAGGATACAGTAGCTTGAATGTTTGTCTACGGTACTTCAAATGGAGCTCCTGCCATCTGCTGACGCTTTTAGGTGACTACAACAACATTTCGGCTGGCACATGAACAGATACAGTGACTCAAATAATAGTAAAAGTAATAAAAATAGGATAAGAATAACCCGATGACATCACACATGCCGTGAAAAACGACCGGGGATAATTGGTGAGTACCATCGTGTAGTGTGTCATGTCTGTCGGCCAATCATGGCACGATTTTATGACTCCACAATCGTGTAATGTGACAAAGTGACTTTTAGAACGGGCAGAAAAGTTGTGTAGTGTGTACCAGGCATAATGCAAGTCCTGAGTCTGACTTGTCTGTCAGCGAGTCCTCCTCCACCTTTTTTTAGACTCCACCGTAGATAACGGCAGCATTTCTTCTACCACGTAGCGAGCCACAAGCTTCATGACTGCTTTCAGACTGATAGGTTTAACGTTATCTCCGTTATTAGAACCAAAAGACAGCCATTGTTGTTTCGGAGCTGAAGTACCAGCGTTCTAAAAGTAACGGAAGTAATTGATGGCTTGTAGAAAATGTACTCAAGTATTTGATTACTCAAACAGCAAACTAATGCGTTAGGTTACTCGTTACTGCAAAAAGTAATCAAAGTACTCTAATGCGTTACTTTGTTACTTTGTAACGCGTTATACCCAACTCTGCCAATATGTACAGTATCAGTACAAACAACAGATACAGTGGAATTATACCAATATGCACATGTAAACAGTCCCCATTGTAGAATAAACGGTACCGTATGGAAACAATGTGGCCGGTTGGAGCTCAAATTGAATGGGAAACAAAGTTCAGTGTTCACAGCTGGGCGTAACTTAGCTGGGCGATGTCCGTCAATAGCTGCCTCCGTGAGAGGAGAACAGAAGGAAGGGGGGGGGGGTATCACTGTCTGAGGGCTGCCATAGAATGGCATTAAGGATGTCAGCCGTCTGCCATTGTGCTCGTGACTCAACTATCTAATGCCCAACTGCTCATGAGGACCAGCTCTAGTCCCTGATTGGCTGACCAACCAATTTCGCAATACATGATGTGTTTCCTGCCGTAAAGCAGATTTTTTCTGCAAAATTTCAGCACCGGTGGCAGAAGCTTATTACAAAGATTGCAAAGCCACTAAGTAACCTATGTAAACGCTGATAGTCTGATTTTACTGTGGCCACTACCTTGTGCAACCCACATTATTTTCATAATGATATATTTAGGAAAATATGCTTTCTGTTGCCTCTTTAAATGTCTGTCAGATGGAACTCACCATTCAACAATACCTGCAGGGGGGAAATATCAGATGACAGAAATAAATAGAAATAAATTAATTCATCATGTAAATACATGTAACTTGTATTGTCAGATATTTAAGTCAGTAAGGAAATTGTTGTACTTGATCCAATTTAAAGGACAACCATAGACCTTTTTATGCCCCCCCTTGGGCTTGGGCCAGGGTCATCTGTACCCTTTGTAACCACTTAAGTGCAGTAAAGTTTAAATTTAAATTTAAACTTTACTAAAATTGACTCCGCAAACACACATTAAACAGTGCATGGGATAGGTAACTCTGCAGGGCTTTCTGCCAGAGAGCCCTTTCTGAAAGAAATGTTTTCATTTTAACCCAAACCATAATCTTTTTCATAAAACTTCAGGTCTAAATGGCTTAAAGCCCTTAAGGCAAAGTTCTCCAAACAGCCATTAAACATGGATTAACAACAACATTGTTGAACAAAAGTATCAAATTCAGATCAGTAATAACTGTCAAGGTTCATTGACAAAAGAAGATGAAGTTAGCGGAGTGAGATGCCTGCCAGGCACGTAACATGACATCCTGTTTTATCTCGTAACAGCATTGTTTACATAGCCATGTGAACTGTCTGTTGACTAGTATTATCTCCACTATCCAAAGTATTTCCACACTGCTGATTTATTCGTGAGTAAATAACACTGTCCTCGCCATCTTTCTCTTTGCTGCTCACCATCTGCCTGCTGCTGTTTGACAGTGACACAGATAAAAGTGTACCCTAGAGATGAGGATAGAGATCAATGTTTTCACATTGCATTGATGACACTGGATCGTTGATCACTCGATGGATAGGTAAGGTAAGGTAAGGTAAGGTAAGGTAAGGTAAGGTAAGGTAACTTTATTTGTACCCGAAGGTAGATTTGGTTCACAGTTTAAGTGATGATTTGGCTTCATCCACACAAGCCCACACAAAACAGACAAACAGGTGAGGACACAATAACATAGTAACAATAAAAAGGTAAAGTGTCATCAGTGCGTCAGTTCAAAGTGCAGGATTAAAAAGGGCATGTAAAACCATTATAATACCCAAAATATGAATTTAAAAACAATACCAAAGAAATAAATTCCCTTAAAATTTCCTTTCTTCCCTTCTTTCCTTCCTTTCTTTCAGATTGGTTTGGAGTGAGTTTTGTTTAACTCTCTAATGGCTGATGGGACAAAGCTGTCTTTATATCGCTTTGTTTTGCAGGCTGGGAGTTTGTATCTGCGGCCTGATGGGAGGGGCTGAAATTCCCCATGTAGTGGGTGGGAGCCATCTTGCAGGATGGAACCAGCCATCCTCTGTAACTGCCTGGTATATAAGGATTCTGGGTTAAGCTGAGGTTCTCCTATCAGCCTACTGGACCATCTGACTATTTGATTTAGGGAGTTCTTGTTTTTTAGGGAAAGGTTGCTAAACCAAGACACCAAGCAGAAGGATAAAATAGATTTGATAAAAGCACGGTAAAAGAGGGTCAATAAAGTTCGGTCAATGTGAAAAGAAGACAGCTTTCTCAGACAATACATACGTTGGTTCCCCTTTTTATACACAGCTTCACAGTTTGCCTCAAATGTGAGCTTGTTATCAATGACTGTTCCCAGGTATTTATATTTTTCTACAGACTCTACTGTCTGACCCTTTATTACAGTGGGCTCCTGGACCTGTGGGCATTTCCTAAAATCAATTTGCATGTCTTTGGTTTTCGAGATGTTCATCTGCAGGAATGACTTGTCACACCAGTCAGTAAAATCCTGAACAATGGGGCCATGGCTTACTTCATCTCCTTGGAGTAGGCTTACAATAACGGAGTCGTCAGCATACTTTCCCTTCTAGATATTTAAAGATCATGTTTGTTAAAGTGACCGTGGCGTCCTCCACTCCCCTGTGTGGCCTATAAGCAAACTGTAAGGAATCAATATCAGGCTCTGTCACCTTAAGAATTTCAGATCTCACTAATTTCTCAAAGGTTTTCATCACAATGGATGTCAGTGCAATAGGTCTGAAATCATTAAGCACTTTAGGGCAGTTTGTCTTGGGGACTGGGACAACCAAAGCATCGTTCCAACATTTGGGGACATGCTGTGTTTGTAGGGACTTATTGAATACGTAATGAAATATTGGACCCAATTCTTTAGAGTATGATTTCAGCAGGCGGCCACACATATTGTCAGGTCCCTGGCTCTTATTTGTTTTTATTAGTGAGAAAGCCTTCACAATGTCTTCCTCTCTAATGGTAAAATGATCATGGTCTGTTAGTCTATGACTTATATCCTCTATTTCTCTGCTGAAGTCAACTGTATCAAATCGGGAGTAAAAACTGTTAAGAGCATTTGCAAGAACATAGTCTTCCTCAAAACCCTCTAAGGTGAGAGTTCTGTTATTATTGGAGTTACTAATACCTGCAATGGTTTTCATGCATGACCAGGCTGAACCCAGGTTTTTTGCAGCTAAGTTGTTTTCCAATTTTTCCTTGTAGTTCTGTTTTGCTCTTAATATTTAAATTTTCATATTTTTTGTGGCTGATTGTATCTCTAGTGCAGTACCTTGTTTGAAGGCAAGTTTCTTGGCCTGTATGCTAGATTTAACAGACTTGGTCACCAACGGTCGATTATTAGGGTAAATTTTTACTCTCTTACATGGTATGATCATGTCTCTGCAGAATGCAGCATAAGAACATGTTACATCCACAAGCTCGTCTAGGTTACACCCCTACTAATGATATGTGTCTTGTATCAGTTCAAGGAGGACCCAAATGCAGACTAACAGGCAGGTTTAGGTTTTAACAAAAAGCGAGCTTTAATACGGCTGACAAAAAACATCCAGATATAGCAGGCAACCCAAAGTCCAAATAAGAGCTGAACAAAAACCAAACAGAGAATCAACCAGGAAAAATACGATCAACTCAGACAAAGAAAAAAAAAAGATATCAGGCAGGATAGGGAGCATGGACCACATCAAGAACACAGGGATGAGCACAGGAATAACGCAGGGATGAATGCAGGATGAACGCAAGATAAACACAGGAGGAACACAGATGAATATACACGGGTATATATACACAGAAAACAAATTACAAGAACGAGACAGCTGGATTTGGAAGACATGGGCAAAACGAGGGAACACTAGGGTTATTCCGACGCCACACAGTCACATCTACAGTACACGAGTGAACATGAACACATGCTTGCTCAGATTAACCCCTCTGATCCCACTCTAACATTCACACACAACAGGCCAAGCCTATTTACACATAAATGCACAGATGAAACTATAGCAAACAACAAAGTACATCCAGTCCACAACCACAACCAAAACTCATCTTGCTGCCTTGAATCTAAATCAACATCATATTCATTATCATCACAAGTCAGCACACACACACACACACACACACACACACAACAACAACAACAAAAGCGCAGCTGTGCAGTTACTGAAAAGTAACCAGAACGCTGAATTACTGACTATTAACGCCCGCAACCGCAATGTGTATGTCCACTCCCGCCCGCTCCCGCAAAACTCTGAGAATTTATGTCCGCACAATAATAGAGATGCATTGATTTTGTGTCTTCTCCCGTCCCGCAGGAGAAAACACGTCATTTTATAGGCTATTAATAAAGAGATTCACGGGGTTGTTTGTTTCGTTTCCCTGGTCTGCATGTCTTTTGACACACTGGTTAGGAATAGTGCTCCTATTTCGTTGTTTTCATTTAGTTTTTAATGAAATAAAGGCTGTTTCATATTCTATTCTCCTCCTCTGTATTTAATTATTTTTCTACCTTTATGTAATCACGCAGTCATTGAGGTTAAGGTCAGCCCGGCGCCCAGATGAAGTTACTGAGGGGGCGGTTAAAAATTAAGAGGGGGCAAATCTTTATTACGCAACATAGGTTCACACAGTGAGTTATAAAGAGCGCGCAGACGTGCGTAATAGTCGCGTGTAATGACAGCTCATCGCCGGTGAAACACAATAAACTGCACATCCTCTTTCATGTTTGTCTCATTACAGATGGAACTGACTGACAGACAGACAGACAGACAGACAGGTGGAGCAAGCGGCACATTGGTATGAAAGCTGGTTCAGGGCATATTCATCCATTTATGAATAAATATGGAGTGGAAACGCTCATGCATGTGCACCAAGTTCCTGTGTTGACATCCTGTCGCTAGGCTACATCTTCTTCTTCTTCTTTTTCTTCTTCTTCTACTGTTTAATGGGGACCCAATCCCAATGCAGCCCTCTATGTCAGAGTACAAAAGTTACCCGGGCCATGGCCCCCCTGGCCCCCCCGGTTCCGCGGTCTATGTTGAGAACGACTTTGCAAACAGTGTGAAACAATGCACTAATCACGAAGAATATGCAGAACCTGGGCTACAAGGCTTTTTACATGCCCCAAACACAGCTCAAACAACAACTAAATAAATAACAACACATCAAACTCCATACCCACTCATCATATTTCATGACGCCACCTTATGCAAAACACACACCATTCATCTCAAATGAAAGCAGACACTGCTCTTTCCACACATATCCGGCAACGCATCAGAGAGATAGAGGCCAAAGAACAACAACAACAGAAATCGTTTCGCCTTACCATTGTTGTTTTGCCGTGAAATGTTAATTCAGCCACAAGGTAGACCGACATGTTGTGCTGCGTTCAAATGAATCTGGGCGAACGTGATGGGCTTTAGGACCCGGGGGGGAGCATAACAATGACCGCATTCAGCATCCGGCACCTCCCCCACAACTGCGTTCTGCTGACTCTGATTGGCTTACAGTGCTGTCAATCTCGTGTTGGTGGGTATAGCGTCATTCTATTGGCTCTAACGAATCGAACGAAGTGTCAATCACTCAAATCAACCAATCCGTTGCGGAGATACGGGCCTCCAAAGCACATCGGGGTTCCATTTCTGTCGGGAGTTATGTTTCAACAGTCACCGGCTCACTGTACATTATCCCTTACTTCACATTTAGATGTGTGTGTGGTCAGTTTGGAGTGGGAAATACATGAAAAAAACGAAACGGACAGTTGTATGTGTATATACTAGGGATTAGGGATTTACAGAAACAAAAAAATCAAACATATAGTCATGTACATATGCCCATGTAAGCTGGTGTGACAGTGAGTGTGTTGTGTGCTGCTGTGCTGCTGTGCTCCGTGCGTTGTTGTCTGTTGCGCTCCCATGCCGTAGACTTTAAGTTGGAAAGGAGGTGCTTTATTAGTTTATAAAAAATTTTTTTAAAAAAACAAAAAAAACGGAGGCTTAAAAGATTTGGGGCTATAGCTGGGAATGCCCAGGTCTGCATTAAAGTCTGATGTGCTAGTTGTACATTCACCACCCCAACCTACACACCCATATTTTCCACCTTGCACATAGGGCCCACACCTTCCTGTGTTGGCTCTGAACATTGACACTGGACATAAATCGCACAGAATTGTCTAATATTTCTAAGAGTACCGTACTTGTATAATTACCACTGAATATCACGGTGGGTGATATTTACTGAGTTTGTTTACTTGAATTCAGATTAATCTACCATCAAAGGACCTGCAGTTAGTACACATCAAAGCATAAATTTTGATAAAGGCTTTACCATACTGAATGAGAAGGTATAACATATGCTCAGCAGTAATGGGCTGTGAATGGTCTTTTATGGTGGCAGTATAATATGGAGTCAGGAAAAGGTGATGTTTGAGGAGGTGGAAGAGCAGCAGGGAAGATGACATCAGGCAGCATCATATTGAGGTAAAGCAGTGGTGAGGAATCTTATTTGTACACATACAGCGATTGCCTTGTTTTATTTTATTTACTCCCCTGTCTTTTTTATGAATTCACAAATACCCTCAGTCAAATAATCACAACCAAAGTTAAAAATGAAACCCATCCAAACCAGCCTAAGTAGGCTAACGATGATGTTTCAGGATGCATGCCATCAGATTGTGTGCCTTCTTAAACTGTTTTCTTACTTAAACTTAATAGACACCCACCAAAAATAACATCTGCCAGGAAGTACAGTGATAGTTGTTCTAGTTAGAGACTTCATTCTGCTCTCCCATATTCCTGACTAAAAAGTGTCATCTTCGTAATGAGATACAGAACTGTATAATCGCATCAAATGGACTAGGCTGTAGCTTTGTAGCTCATCCTTGAAGAACAGAGCTCCATGGTGTTCATGTCCCTTTGTTCACGGTACTTGGGCCGTGATACTTTAAATCATTATTCCGATGCAGCATGAGAGAGGAAATGCGGTAGATGATGAGCTCTGATCTAAGAGACTCCCCAGCTGAGCGGTATGGACACTGAATGCTTTATTAGTGTGAGAGCTCCTCAGAGGCACATGTAAGCGGCCTGTATTGGTCAGTGGGAATATGGAGTTTCTAAGCATTGCTCTGCTTAGAAAAACATGGTTTTAGCCTTAATGTGGTTTCAAACAGTGATCATAAAGCACCAAATTCAACCAGGGCTAATGAAAACCAGACATGTTACTTTGTATCCTGTTGCTGTGAGACGGCGTTTACCATTTAAACATAAAATTAAACTATCAAAGCATACAGTGAATCAGCATTTAAATAGAAATGACCTACAGTGGGGAGAACAAGTATTTGATACACTGCCGATTTTGCAGGTTTTCCCACTTACAAAGCATGTAGAAGTCTGTAATTTTTTATCATAGGTACACTTCAACTGTGAGAGACGGAATCTAAAACAAAAATCCAGAAAATCACATTGTATGATTTTTAAGTAATTAATTTGCATTTTATTGCATGACATAAGTATTTGATACATCAGAAAAACAGAACTTAATATTTGGTAAAGAAACCTTTGTTTGCAATTACAGAGATCAGACGTTTCCTGTAGTTCTTGACCAGGTTTGCACACACTGCAGCAGGGATTTTGGCCCACTCCTCCATACAGATCTTCTCCAGATCCTTCAGGTTTTGGGGCTGTCGCTGGGCAACACAGACTTTCAGCTCCCTCCAAAGATTTTCTATTGGGTTCAGTTCTGGAGACTGGCTAGGCCACTCCAGGACCTTGAGATGCTTCTTACGGAGCCACTCCTTAGTTGCCCTGGCTGTGTGTTTCGGGTCGTTGTCATGCTGGAAGACCCAGCCACAACCCATCTTTAATGCTCTTATTGAGGGAAGGAGGTTGTTGGCCAAGATCTCGCGATACATGGCCCCATCCATCCTCCCCTCAATACGGTGCAGTCGTCCTGTCCCCTTTGCACAAAAGCATCCCCAAAGAATGATGTTTCCACCTCCATGCTTCACGGTTGGGATGGTGTTCTTGGGGTTGTACTCATCCTTCTTCTTCCTCCAAACAGGGCGAGTGGAGTTTATACCAAAAAGCTCTATTTTGGTCTCATCAGACCACATGACCTTCTCCCATTCCTCCTTTGGATCATCCAGATGGTCATTGGCAAACTTCAGACGGACCTGGACATGCGCTGGCTTGAGCAGGGGGACCTTGCGTGCGCTGCAGGTTTTTAATCCATGACAGCGTAGTGTGTTACTAATGGTTTTCTTTGAGACTGTGGTCCCAGCTCTCTTCAGGTCATTGACCAGGTTCTGCCGTGTAGTTCTGGGCTGATCCCTCACCTTCCTCATGATCATTGATGCCCCACGAGGTGAGATCTTGCATGGAGCCCCAGACCGAGGGAGATTGACCGTCATTCTGAACTTCTTCCATTTTCTAATAATAATAAGAAATAATCTAATAGTTGTTGCCTTCTCACCAAGCTGCTTGCCTATTGTCCTGTAGCCCATCCCAGCCTTGTGCAGGTCTACAATTTTGTCCCTGATGTCCTTACACAGCTCTCTGGTCTTGGCCATTGTGGAGAGGTTGGAGTCTGTTTGATTGAGTGTGTGGACAGGTGTCTTTTATACAGATAAGGAGTTCAAACAGGTGCAGTTAATACAGGTAATGAGTGGGGAACAGGAGGGCTTCTTAAAGAAAAACTAACAGGTCTGTGAGAGACGGAATTCTTACTGGTTGGTAGGTGATCAAATAAGTCATGCAATGAAATGCAAATTAATTATTTAAAAATCATACAATGTGATTTTCTGGATTTTTGTTTTAGATTCCGTCTCTCACAGTTGAAGTGTACCTATGATAAAAATTACAGACCTCTACATGCTTTGTAAGTGGGAAAACCTGCAAAATCGGCAGTGTATCAAATACTTGTTCTCCCCACTGTATCCCCCTATTTTGTTTCATCGTGATATGTATGAAGCCATCAACTGCATATTTGATACCCTGTTATGTGATTTCTGTTTTAAAACCAGCCAGCTGGAAACACTAAAAGGCAGGTGAAATGTTTTTTTCAGCCAACTCTCAGAGGTAATAAGCTAATGCTAACTAACCTTAGTCGCCACTTATATCGTTATCAGCTGCCATTTTAGTCAACATATTTGATGTTGTTGGCTCGAAATGAAAAGCCTGGTTTTGTTCACTTCCCTGTGGTATGGCTACCAAGATGCAGACTGTGCGCATAAGCCATGGGTGTTTTAAGAGACCAGGATACAGCTTACCAGTTCATTTCTATGAAGGTTGCTCAGTGGTGCATGAAGCCACAAAAGCTTGATTTCTGTAGTATGATATGACTTGGATGATCGGCGCTCTGGTAACTTAAATGGTTATAAAAAATATTCACTCTTGCAGCTCTTGTAGACTTTCCAAATGTTAGCGGACCGAATGAGTTAAATCCTGATAGTGAGAGAAGTCATTTCCTGGGGGCTGTGATGCTCAAAAAATGTATCCAGTAATTTACAGACGTCTCTTCCCAATCTAAGTCTATGGTAAAAAGGGGCCTGAAAAAAAAGCTTTTTGGGCCCTATGGCATCATGTCACGGACTTGGAAGATGTAATTCCACTGTTTGGCCACTAAGAAAATTGGCTTCAAAGCCTGGGGCACTTCCTGGGGGCCTGTGCCTGCCATAGGCCACCTATTTCAGACTAAAATCTGATCCCCTTCGTTTCCTGCATTTTCAAAATCCCTGAAGCTATATGAAACTAGTCTCATAAATTAGTCTCACATAGCTAAACCTATCTCCACACTATGTTTTAGCGCTGTGCCAAAACAACAACAATGAACTCAAGCTAGCAACCTACACTCTAAAACCTCACTTAATGTTTAATGTGGCAATTTCTATTGCATGGTTTCAGACATTTTAATGCCAGGGCTCACAATGAGCAAATGTTCCTGCCTAACATAATTTTGCAATGGCACTGTCGCCACATCCTGGGCTTAGGGCTGCCAAAGACTATTGTGATTTGTTTAAAGTGGGGCTGCAGGAGGTAATTATGCATAGTTTTTTGCCTTTTTTACACAGAGTTCATGCTATAGGGGCGCTATAAAGTCCCTTCTTTATGCTTCCTTTGCATTTTTACACAGCACCAAACAACAGCAGCATTATGACGTTCCAGCGTGTGATTTTAGACAGCATGCCAGCATTGCAGAAGCAAAAGAGGCATGACATGTAAAACAATAACAATGGCATTAACATGGCAATAGCAATCATTTTCTGTCCCTGTTGTTTGTTGGCTGATCTCCTCTGCTCAGAGGGTATGGAACTCCCAGACCTCATTGTTTTCCCAAGTTGCCGACATTTTTGGCTGCTGTTCTTCTTCTTTAAGTTAGCTGCTAACTGCTAACAGCTACTTTTTAAATCTCCACAGTGGGTCCCACACATAACACAACGACAAAACAGCACACCCATGCCACCCATGGTCCTGTCGTGCCAACTGTCCCATTTATACAAAGGTTGTTTCAGCGGTGTTACTACCTCTGATGTCACCTTAAAGGCGAGGCAACTCTGTACCCCCATTCCGCAATTGTACCTTTTTTACAGAACATCAAGGTGGCATGAAATTCCCGCCTTGAAGAGGCTGTGTAAAAGGGGCTATTGTTACCTACAGATAAATGGCAGTTTGCATGCTTCCTGTTTGAAGAAGCAGACGGCAATACCACAACGGAAGTGATGCAATGTACTGCTGTGGATGGGGTTTTTATTTTAGCCACTTACAATTTTTTATACGCTAGGTATTTTATGCTCTGTGCTCTGTCTTACACTTCTTTTGGCTCCAGTTACTTTAGGGAATTATTTCTGCAGGCTTCATGTGTGAATGTCTATTCTGTGTTTGAAATGAGCAACTTTTCTCATGCAAGAGCAGGTAACAGCCCTGCTGCTCTTGGGAGGGACTTCACTCTGTGCATGATTAAATAATATTCCCAGCCTGTAATCTTTGCCATGTATATGTCTTGGTTATTAAAGTTTCTATTGTGCCTTGTTGGAGACATTCAGAACTAAACACTGGTCTTAACAGTTTTTAAGCAACTGCACTATGAGTATGCTTGTCATGTTCACACTTTGATTTTAGTCAGAGTGCTGAATGTGGAAGTGCATACAGTGCATCCAACAAACTACAAAACAAATATTTAAAAAGAGTCTAATTATGAAATATTCCAATAAAGCTGTTCATAAGTGGAGAGGGGAAAATAATGGTATGCATACATTTCTTGAATAATCCCACATGATGTTATCATAGATTAAATATACTGTGTCATCACTGTCTCCCCTACTGGCCCTCCTGTAATAAATTTTGGTTTTATTGCTCCCATGATATTTCTATTGCTCCCATTTGATTTTCCCGCAAGTTACCAAATGCCAAGATAATACTGAGAAATGAGGAAAAGCTTCATTTTCACAGCAATAACCGTTTCACACAGGCAATAATAGTCTAACTGTAAGCTTGCCATATTTGCATATGTACCTTTATTGACTCCTGCTTTCTTTATTTGCATCATTTTTCAATTCTCCCACAGCAATAGGAACACTAAACCAATTCTTTGCTGTTAAGCAATTTTCTGTACCTGTTTTATTTATTTATTTATTTTTACTTTCCTTCTGTGTGTTTCGTGTCCACTTTACTGAGAGCATATCTAAGACAATTTGCTTTCCCGTGAAAATTTGATCAGTAGATACAAAGATGGTTTTCTAAGCCTGAATCTTAAGGCTCTTTGTCATTTAAGAAAGTGTAAAAGTCACCTTATTATGTTACTGTACTGTTTCCATATGATTGTTATATTTTATGAAACCCAAAAGAAACCTAGGTAAAATGCAAATTTCCTATTTGATGTATTATTAAATCAAAATCTAAATCCAGTTTAAGTCATTAGATTTAAGGTGTTTACTTCTGTATGTTTACTGTAATTGCATTGCTCTAACTCTCACAAGACCTATTCGTGGGCATGCAGGAACATAAATGCCCATGACATTAAATTAACTGTAAAGCAAACAAGATGCTATGAGACCAAGTAAACATTGCAGTCTGCCACGACCTACTGGGGTTTAGCAGGAACATTCAGGATGATCAGAAGCTGGTTCTACTGAACACTAACCAAAACCCAACTGGAGACCTGCAGGACATTTTGGTTTATGTTTGTCTCTGACAAAATCATTGCCAGACTCCTGTTGCTGTTTGTAAGCAACACTGGCAATGTGACAGAGCATTAAACCAGAACTCTAAGAATCACTTGAGGGCACATACATACACTTCTAAAGCTTTATTTATTTATTGTTTAAAAAAAAAAGAAATTTCTTCCTGAATAGAGTTGTACAGGGTAACAATTTGATTTATACCAGCATTATGTATTGTTTTGTTATCTTATTGCAGAAAACTGCGCTCTGTCTGTGTTCAGTGGAAGTGAAGGACTGCAGATTGCAACCATTGTGTTCATTGATCAGGGGGATTTTACAGAGGCCGAATTATCTACAGAGGACTCTTCTGCTCCAAGTCCAATAGACCAGGTGATGAAAACCAGTAAAAACACTGAATAACGCAGTTTCACATTACAAATCAGTGTTCCTCTGACACCATTTTACACGTCATAGACTTGCTGCAAGCCTATCACCTGTACCCAACATAGAGGGTTATACCTACAACCACGTGTAAAAGGTTCAACCCAGAACCCCCTATAATACCCCTTTTCAACCACACTATAGCTCTAGTTCTTGAACTGGTTCCATTCATGATTCCTGGAGCTATCCAAATGCTACCTAGTGAACCAGCCAATATTTCCACCAGTTTTGAGTGGAACCATTGTATACAAAGATGTTTATCAATGGAGGGGATTGCACAATGCACAACAGATGTGAACACTAGTAGTGAGATTGCAGATTACATTTATTACCTGCAAACTTTTGGTCTGTTAGTACAGATATTTGTTTTTACTAGGGTGACCAGACATCCCGAAAAATTCGGGACAGTCCCGAAATCCAAGCAGTTGTCCCGAATCCCGAATCCTGCCCTAATTGTACCAAAAATTACACTAGAGTAGAGTCTGGAGTAGTTATTCCCTGATAAAACATTAAAAACTGATCATGGTGGTTGAGTCGTCCTGCAGCTCCCGCCGGCTGCACATTAAGCCTAATTCACATTACACGATTTTCGTAATTTTTTGAGTGTTCATACCTGGCGACGTGTTTCTGTCAGCGGGAGTCTTGCCAACTGCGTAACGACCTGTGTATGCGCACCACAAGATTTCTCCACCGAGCCCTCGCCGACAGAGCCCCAGATAACGCAGTGACGTCACCAAACTTGGAGACCACACATCGTAAAGGCATGGATATTCTTTATTATCCTGGGTCCAAACACAACGCGCTCCCCGTGATCCTGTGGACGCCGCCATTGTTGTTGTTGCTTGCCAGCCGGCTTGTCAGTGTTACCAGATCTTGGGAGAGAAACAAGCAACCAGGGCTATGGAAACAAACCCAAAAGAAGCGACTGCAGTCCGACATACTATCATGCATTTCAATAACTTATTAGACGGATATATATGTAGAGAAAGGTGACGTTTAGAGAGCAAGAGCAAGATATCCAGTTCCAGTCACAGACGAGGGGGCGACTTGCTCGTAGGCTTGTTCACACATTAGGACTTGTCGTGGCAGACTATCTGCTGACTCACCTCTGACCCAAGGTGGTTCTCAAGATCCTCTGCAACGTCAAAATCGAGAATCGTGTAATGTGAACTAGGCTTTAGCTGCAGCAGTTCCTACATGAATTATGGGTGTTGTAGTTTTTAAATTGTGTACAGCAGTGGCGATCATGTAGATGAAGAGAGCGCAAGTTGCAGCTGCGAGGACAGGGAAAGCGCAGGCAGCGGCAAGAAGGAGTGATTTGCACATTGCAGTGCAGCCTCTTGTTCTAACTGTTCAAAACTGTTCTACAAACTTGTTCTACAAACTGATACGCCTGTAACGAATGTACCACGCATCTTTTATTTTGTTAGCTTTTATTTTTTATTGAGTTTACAAGACAAGTGCACTAACATTGAGCAAGCTGACATGTCATGACAGTCAACCCACCCAAGAGATTCTACAGAGAAACCTTTTATATTCCAAAGGATTTCATCCAGAACCCACCCAGGAGAGCTCTAAAAATAGTGAGCAATTACATTACCCATAGATCTCTCTTCTGCTAATCCTGGTTTCTGTTGAACAGGTTAGCCTGGGGCCAAGCAATCCACATCCAGCAGCCTTTGGCTTCATGAGGCTGCTAAAGGGCCAAAACTGATGTGGTCCTCCACAACCCATAACACTTATGGTGCTGTAAATTAATTGGATATTAAAAATTATTGTGCCATAATGTCTTTAAAAAACTAAATCATTTTACCAACAACTACCAACAATTGTTCTACCAACAATAGTGTTCTTTGTCTCATTCTGGTGGTTAAAAAAACCCACTGCGGCAGATTTTATTTTAAAAGTAGAAGGAGAATCCCTGCTGACTTGATAGTTGCATAGTCCTCTTTGATTCTCAAGTCATGAGTCATCAAGTTTGACTTGCAGATTGAGTGGTACTCAAATTTGTTTTGTGCTTTCTCAAATCTTTTGTCATCAGTATGCTTCCATAATGCACCAGAGAGGTTTAGCTAAAGCTTGGAGCTTGGGTTATATATGTAACCAATACAGAAAATAGATAAATAGCTGCTCAGTAAGAACCACAGTAATTCAATTTCATAGCGGGTTGGACGACATTTGTGTGAATTTGGACTTTCAATTCAAGGAATGCTCATTTATTGCAACTGGAATTTAGAACTTGGTGGATATTATCCTTTACAGACTGATAGATTTAAATGGAACTATTTAAAAACGGCTTTTGTTTAACTCAGTATTTAAAATGAGAAAATCATGTTGCAGAGTCTGGTCAAAGCCACTGGTTTAAAGGCTTTCTCTAAAAAAACGTCCCACATATGGAAATGTGGGTAAAATCTGATTACCTCAGAGTGTTTTTGTGTCTCCTCCAGCCTATCTCGAGACCTATCTTATTTCCCCTCTCTCTGAATAAACAGCCCATATCTCTGGCAAGAAGCCACAATTGATTGTCCCTTCTTTCTCAAACCGCTGTGCTTTACTGCTCTGCCCCTTGTGACGGAATTCAATCCACCCCCTCAGCTCATAACAGTTCATTCACATTTAGCCAACAGACCATGAGAAAATTGGATGGTAAGATGAAGACTCTGTCTTTTTTGTGTTAAAACTAGAAAATGACCAGAAGCTTTAACAAGATTACTGAGGTCATTAGATCAATTACTATGAAACTGCAGCTGTGGGGAAATCATTTATCCACTTATTGTTATTGGAAGGAACAATCAGAGGTGCCCTTTTCATGCATTTATTTGTTTTAATCTGAATGATTTGGGTATAATCCAAAAAAGACACTATGACTCAAAGCATACAGATAGTGTCTATTAAAGTGTGTAGTTTGCCCTCTGGTGTCTCCCGGGGAAAAACACAAATGTCAATCATTTTATAAAGAGAGATGATTTACCCAGTGTGTTACCAAGTTCATAACCTCTAATACTATAATATGCAATATTACATTAGAGGCAAACAGGTGTTCACACATAGAACGCATAGCTTTCCAAGAATTTGTTCAAATCAGTATTGGTCAAATTATCAAGACACAATACAAATTCATAATTAATAACCCCCTACAGGCTTGACTATAGAGGTGGTGCTGCTTTAGGAGAAATGGAAGGATTCAATCACTATGGCAGCATCACCACTTAGATCCTTTGGCAGAGATTTGCCTTTTTTTTTTTTGCCAGATGCTATTTGCACCCAAGTGCCTGTAGTCAACAATGATATTTGCACTCAGGTGGAATAGCCAATGTGGCTATTTCAGTGTATCCTCATTAAATGGTTTGTATGAGGGATGCACGATATTGGATTTTTTTGGATTATATTGGATCCGATATGCCAATATGTAGCAACTCATTTGACGGATAACTGATAACTGATATGGATATCAATATATCCACTTTATCCCCCAACTAGTTTTAGTGATCATCAAGTTTCTTCTGTAATGGAATTAATATCATATTATGCATGCATACTCTTATCGTGAAAGCAGATAGAGACACAGAATACAATACTATTAAATGTATGTAATATTTGTTCATTGTGTAAAATAAGAAACAGCATATTGACCAGTTATAATATTTCACTTTAAAGTCGATATTGGCCGACACCAATGATGTACCAATAGTATCAGCATGCTGGCCGATTCCAATATTTTATTTTAAAGCCAATATCCGCCACTACTGATGACCTGCCCATATTATCATGCATCCCTTGTTTGTATGATATCTTACAAATTAGCATCCCTTTAATGATGTTATATACTTAAAATCAAGTTACGTACATAACGTAAAGTTATGAAGGTACAGTTTACATGGTGACGCCGTACCTTAAAGTCTCTCAAAGTTCACACAAAGTTCACACAGTTCCAAACACCGGTCACTTGTGGAAAAGCCCTGTTTTTTGTGGCCCAACAGCCCTGCTTATCAGATTACTTCCTTCTTTACTCCCATCAGCGCAGTGGTCAAGTGATTGCAGCCTCTTCAAATATATGTATTATGCATGAATTACTGGCTCATGATTACGTGGGATATGTATGGATTTTTGTGCATTGCTTTTTGTAGGAAAATGTACCAACAGGGAATGAGAACAACTTGGCTATTTACACGAGTGCATATAGCGTCATGGCAGAGACGAGCGCCAGGTGTTTGTAGCCAACAATGCTATTTACGCATGGTGGTATATTCCTATTTTACCAGAAATAGTATGCAATTACTAAATTAAAAGTAAATGTGACGTCCAGTAGTAAATGGTGCACAGCTTTTTTATCTTAAATAGTTAACTAAATCTATTGATTAATTTGAAAGCACCTTACAGTCGTCTGCCTGTATCGTATTAGCAAAATAAGGGGATGGTGGTGTGCTCCAGTGTGTTGTTTTAATGTCTCCAGCAGTGCAGAGTAGCTTCTCTACTTCACATGGGAAAAGCTCTGGGAAAGGCCAAAACGCTGAGAGGGCTGGACGCAGGGTTTGTGAGGTGAAACAGACTGAGCATAAAGATATTTTCTTCACCACAGAGGTGTTTTAAGTTGTTTAATGCTGCAGTGTGTGTTGGTCAGGTGGTCTCATTTGTTAATGTTACTGCTGATCGCTGTTCCACTCCGTTAACGTTAGTCTCCGTGTGATGGCATAAGAAAGTATTTACAATATACTTCATGTTTCCTCACAAATATGATTATTTAGACATTAAAATATAACAAGCCTGGGGGCGTCGGTAGCGTAGTGGATAGTGCCGGCCCCCCATGTACAGAGGCAATGCCTCGCTGCAGCAGCCGCGGGTTCCATTCCGGCCTGCGGCCCTTTGATGCGTGTCACTCCCCTGTCCTGTCCATTAAAGGCAAAAGGCTCATAAAAGTAATCTTTAAAAAAAAAAAATATATATATATATATATATATATATATAACAAGCCTACAATCGCTTTTACAAGTTAACTCTAGCGTGTCCACGCTGTAGACTGTCTGGGCAATACATTCTAACTCCGACCTCATCACATACAGACATTTGGTCATGGACTTTTCACGTCGAGAAATGACGTGCAAGGTATGGGTGTGTTAGTTGTTGACGTTCTAGGACGCCATGTCAACTTCAGCCCATTATATGCATTGGCCTCTAGTTTCCTGGCGCGGTGCAGGGTGGCGAACCCCGCGCAGAGCTAGTTTCGAGCAGCACAACCCGAGGCGCGCTCAGTTTCAGCACAACCCGAGGCGCGCTCAGTTTGGTAGTTTGGCAGACCGAGGTGCACTGAGATGGGTGTGGGTGTGGACAGATCCAGCTTGGCGCAGTGACAGTTTCCTGCCAAAAAGCTTCGCCGAAGGTGCGCTAAAAGCTCGCCAGCTGAAACCAGGTCTACCGTCAGCGCAGGCAGAGCGTAGCTGGTGTAGTGGCAGTTTGGCTGACCAGCGGACAGTGCGCACACGTCACCAAAACCTCACAGGCAGGTTTCCAGAATATCAGGCACATTAACGATGCAATAAATACCTAACCACTATTCAACGCAACTATCTGCAATCAGCACATAAATGTATCTCTATATCGACTGTCCCGTCACATCTGATGTCAGATCAAAGAGAATTGGCACCGTTTGGCACGTTTGGCACGCGTAATGGAAACCCAACCTGATTTGATTAACACAGCTGCAAACTAATGAGTTCACATCCCTCTCAGCCAACCACAAACAGCCACAGCATCAGATAGGGAGTATATATTCAGCATCTGTCATCTTAGAAAAGTCAAAAGAAAAGAAACAGAGTGAGACTGCGAGAGAGAAAGAGAGAGCGCGCGCGCACGAGAGAAACGCAACATTGATTTACAATTGTGGTGACCTCCTCCCAGGCTACCTTTGCATCATCAGCCCGTGGAGGTCTGCTCGCAGTTCCGTATATTCGGACACTGCGAGCTTGGACCTCCCGGACCAAAACATCAGTTTCCTCCTGGGAGAAGTTTGGCCGTCTGACGCTGCTGCTCTCTTCTGCCATGGCGAATTGAGTAAACTCTCATTACGCCTTCGCGCGGCACATTTAAGGGCGAGGAGAGGGGCTCATTTGATTGGTGTGATGTGAATCGGCTGTGTAAAACCCACTCCACGCCTTCTCTCCTCCCTGTTTCCGACTTGCGCAGGTAGGAGGGGTGGAGGTGGGAAAGAGGAGTAGCTGCGCCAGCGCGCACGGTGTGCCAAACTTGCAAAATCTGCTGCGCTGCTGCACCTCCGCCTCGCCCGGTCTGCGAAACTAGAGGCCATTGTCTTATTTCAAAATACATTTTCGTTTTCACAGGAAAATGTACAGTTTATAGTCCCTTTCAAAATAAACGCACTACGTCGGTACAACACTGCGAATTGACATTTTTGTCCTTCAACAAACACACGTGGTTGGGTTTAGGAAAAAAGAACAGGGTTTGGCTTTACAGTCACACAGGAAGTGAACAACAGCTTCCTGGGTGAAAGTCTGTGGTGGTTGGACCCACCACCACCCCTCTTGCCTGCCCCTCTCAGATTTCCGCCACCTTAACTTTCGCTGTTGTCCCGCTGCCCTCTCCACTGAAGCCATTGGGCACTGTTAAACTTTAACGGCGTCCAGCCAGATATCATGCCGATGTGAAAGGATGGCTTTTTTCATTGGTGTCTGACACCAGAAGTCACCGACCAAGCACCAGATTTCGACAATGTTAGAGTGAGACTGGGTTGGTCCAGGTGCTGCAGTGCTCTTGCAGAATTGATTATTTTCCCCACTCCTAGTAATCACACTTTTGTCATCATGACGTGGAAGGATATATGAGATTTTCTTCAGATACAACTTTCTTTTGCATAACTTTTGTTTGGTTCTGAGTATTGATTTCTTTGGCCACTTGAGGGCATTTTTTGCTCTGAATTCAACTTTGGCATGTTATCACCACATGAAGTAGTTATGGCTAACAGATTAGTAGTTGCTTATTTACACAATAGCAGATACAGATTAATGTTAGCATTGATCTGAAGTTACATTACTGGCCTCCCAATGATTTTAAGTCCAATATCACACTCACTTTTAGCTTTGTTTTGGCCTCCACAACTATGGCACTTTCAGATGTATTATAGCATCTATCAGTGCCTTAATATTCTGGCATTGAAATTACATCACTTCCAGCTAAAACTAATCCCTCAAACTATGAGCAATCTCTTTATCTGAACACTAAAACCTTATTCAATGTTCTCATCTACCGTGATGCACATGGAGGAAAGTTGAGATTAGACCTGAATGAGAAAAGGGCAGTCTAGCCTGACCTGTTTGGATGGAACAAGGTGGGAGAACGGTGTTCAATTTCCCATGACTTTCAAGATATGGGTTACAGGAGGAACACATTCATCACTTACATCCATCACACTCTTCATGTTCCATTATTGTCATTCTTCTGTGTGCGCACGGTTGCCAGCAGGCACATGTGCAGCTAAAGTATGTATGAATGCATGTAAGCATTTGCACAAGTTCCTCTACAGTGCGTACTCTGATTAAACTGACAGGAAATGTCCCACTGTGTGTGCAAACACATTTGCTCTTTCTATCATCAAGCTCAGATGTGGTCCCTCTTGCTGACTCAAGAGGGACCACATGCAAAATGTTACCTCCATCCAACATCATTTCTTGTCTAACGTCACATCAATACACTCAAATGTCTATCCACGTCCATATTCAAAGATTCAGTGAAATTCTTCAAATTGCATCAGCAATCAGATAAATGCATCCAGCTCTCAATGTTAAAAGTTATCAGATTGTGACAAAGGGGCAGAGCTAATGCTATTTCTCAGACACATTCAGTTGAAGCATAAATTACTCTTTTTGTACTGATAAGCTAAAAGCTTGACAGCAGTATAAAAAAATCCACATAATGATGTGTTTCAGCCCAGTATTTTTTTATTTAGAGTGAGGAAAATTGTTCTCTTGGTATAGAAGAGTTCTGTATGAAAATACACCAAGCACTGAAGTGAAATTCTAACATGTCAACAACTATGGCTATGCAACCTTGTCTCCAACAAATTACCTTGATGACTAAATGCTTTTACCAACTTCAATTTTGGAGAAACATTATTGCTGCAAAGATTATTTTAACTAGACTGCGGTTTACATCTTGTGTCTCGTGTGTGAGTAAATCTGTGCCTTGCTTCCATACTGTCTTGTTGTGTCCGTAATTCTGTATTATATACAGAGTATGCCCAAATAAATAAGTGGGAAGGTGTGTATCTAGTTTTGTTAAATATTTTGTCAAAAACATGTGAACCACTAGGCCTATGCATTACACAGCTAGCTTGCCACCAGTGTAAGCTACATATGACATCGATCCTTTCACTTGGACACAACATAGTCAAGCACCTGAGTAAAATGGAATAGCTCATTTGTTTTAATGCTAACTTCTCGTGCCACCTGAGCCCAATTAGGCCCGACCTGACCTGCCGGGTTCAGGCCGGGCTGTAACTTTTCATTATTCCCCCAGGGAATGAATCAGATCGTTTTCTCGCCATTGTATTTGTGTTTTGGGTTTTTTTGTTGTTTATAAAACTGTCCGTTGTCATATGTAAATGACAGGAGTCTTGATGGATTGAATCAAGAAGGAAAGAGAGAAAGAGGGGAGGACTGTGACTTACAGAGGGAAAGTGACAGAACAATGGAGCAATACAGTGAAGAACCAGGGTTTAGAGAGGGAGCATGCACTGAGAGGGATGTCAGAACAAGACGCGGGGGAGGGGACTGCAAGGCAGCTTGGTTGGGAGTGTTTGCCTCTGCCTCCACCGCAGTGGGAGAGATGTGCGTAACATGCAGCGGACAGCGGGGATCATCATCATCTTCATGCCACATTGCCATGGACTGCTGTGCACACGAGAGGCACCAAGGGGCACAGCCCGCCCTGCTGAGCCTGTTGTGCAGACGACAGACTTCTGAAATAAGGAAGAAAAGAAGGAGAAGTAATGTGAGGAAACACGTCAGCCCTAAGCTTGTAATAAATGTTTTATGTTGGAAAAATGATAAGAATATATCACTTACTATACTTTTTACAGTACAAATTCAGGTTTTTAATTCGCTTGGGCCCAAAACTACCATGGTTCAGGCTTGAGTTAGGGTTGGACAGAAACTGTGCGGGTTCATGTAAGGTCAGACCTGATTTTTCTCTAACCAGTGCATATAGTCTGTATGAAATCTGCAGCAAGAGATCACATACTGGAGGCAAATTCTGGACCACAGAATTAAAAATAAATAAATAATAAAATAAAATAAAATCGTGGAAGGTGGAGTTTCGTAAACACACCAGAGATCAAGGAGGTTTCTGTAGGAATAAATCTGAATGGACTTTCAGCTGACTATTTTCACAGAGCAATGTTAAACCAAAGTGTAAGGCTACAAATGAACTCAGGCTAAGGTTAGGGAAAGACTGGTTTTGACTGACAAAGAGTCCCAAAGCCAGAGCAATTCAGTTATATCAAACAGAGAACAGCAATTCATCACATCTAAACAGCTGATCCAGCTAATGGATGGCATGTTTTCTTGAAATATAGGTTGAACAATAAATCTATCATGACAATTTTTGCTTGATCAACAATTGGTTACTTGACTAACTGTTTTGGTATATAACACAACTTGTGTTTTCTCCATGTAACACAGAGGTTGAGCTGCACAGCTTTTCCTCCTCACTCTATTATTTTTACAAGCACATATCCACCACTCACAGTCCCTCCAGAAGGCTTCTCAGTGAAGATTGCTCATCAGGCCTGCTGTCTTGCTCTTGTCCCTCTGGTCACAATACAAGCCTTTGAACCATTGACACTTGTATCACAACCCCAGACCAGTCTGTGAGACACACAGGCCTTAACATCCTGCTGTCCTGACAGCAGCACGACAGCTTCCCTCACACCTTATTAGCTGTAAGCAGCATCCTCAAAGGAATCCCCAGGGTCACAGACAGGGTTATTTACCACACCTGTCACCTGGCTCAAAGGCTTTTGTTGTCACTGCAACAACTTTGATCTGCAAGATGCAACAATAGTGCAGTAGCTTTCTTTTACCAAGCATGGCCATGTTTCATTAGACTGCTCAGTAACCCTTTCTGTTGTAAAAAATACATGTGGGAGATAAAATAAAGCTAAGTCCTTGTGAAACAGCTAAAGTCAATACATTGCCACTGCAAACACTGCTACAAAGGTGAATCACATTAGGCCACATGCCAGTTAGTAAGAAAAACACCTTTATGTCCATATGCTGTCAATGTAGTGTTTCACCATGGCTTCTGAGACTGTAACTGTTAACATTTTCACACTTCTTCTGTTTTTCCTTTTTTTCTGGCTAATGATCATGCAACTTGAACAGATGATTTGGTCTAATTGGAGCTGCGTTAGCTGTCTGATGTTACTTTAAAACCTATCAATGTGCTGATTGCGAGACCTCTTCATTGCTGGAAAATGCCACTAATTAACATTCAACCTGTTAGAACTGACTTTTGGAGCAATATGTCACTTCAGACTTTGTTATCCATGATGTGGTTGCATCACTACCTTAAAGCAGGCATTTGACAACAACATGATGTAAGAGCAGTGAAGTATAATACTGCACAGCCATCTATGTCTGCATGTGGCATGAAGCAATTACCCAGAGATAAGAGTGAAAACAAAAACACTTGTGGTGAAGTACTCATGCAGCTAGTGCTCTACATAACATCTATGTAATCCCTGTAAAAGAAGTGTAATGTTAACTCCAGCTCCTCACTGTATTAACAAATGACTTTGCCTTTTTTAAATAAATGGAACTAATTATTTATGAACAGCTGTTTTTAAAGCTGCATTCATCGTTGCTTTTTTAGTAGTAACAAACTGTAAACACAATTTATGCCATAATATCGCTTTAATAAAGTTATGGAGAACATGTAAGGAAACAGTTAGTTACCTATTTATATATCTAGCAGACACCAGGCGGCAACCCTGGGGGCTGAAAAATGAAGCCAACCCCAAAGTACCAAAAATTGCAGTTCTTCTAATGGCCACTTGAGGCTGGCTCCAAGAGCAAGTCAGTCCCCATAGACCCCCATGTTAGAATGCATGTTAGAATTATAATTTTCTATCTCACCTATTGATTGAGCACAGCTTCACCATCTTATCTAAATATGTTCACCTCTGGCTTCACAAATCCAAGATGGTGATGGCCAGGACAAGATGAGATGAGACCAGACCAGACCAGACCAGACCAGACCAGACAAGACAAGACAAGACAAGACAAGACAAGATAAGATGAACTTTATCTTCCTTGGAGGGCAAATGTGTCTTGGGAGCATAGTACATATACTTGCATCCAAGGGCATACATGGCATACAATAGCCAACAAAAGACACATGTATAAACATCAATAGACAACACAACACATAGTAGGCATCAAGGTCACTGAGGTGAAATAAAAACAGCAGCAGTGTAATAAAACAGGTAGATAAAAGTTGGCCCTGCCCTTAGGATTAAACAGAGGACTAACAGTATCAAAATAGACCTTCTAAAGGAATTCAAAACCAATTGTCATAAAAGACCGTAAATATATGTGTAGATCAAAAGTTTAATAAAAAATAAATGTTTAATTTTTGTAAAATGCAAAATCAGGGGCTCAAGATCAAGAGTCTATGAGTCCATGCATTACAGTGGCCACATTGATTGTTTTATACAGTTTATTCACTCTCCTTTTAGCTCTGCTTCAGGTTGCAAATCCTGAGAGAAATGTCTGTTTGGTGCTGAGCAGGTAGTGTACAGTGGGTTTAAAAGAGCTTTTTTGGCAAAAACAGTCTGTTGCTGGAGATTGTGTTGACGAGAGCAGCAAGACAGAACCAAAAGAGTTAAGTTACAGGCTATAGAAACCAAACAACAAGCTGAAAGTACAGATGTACCGATTTACTGTCTGATATTCACCTTGTTGACTGTCGTAGGCCTATCGGCAGAGAAAACGCATTCACCAGTGGCAGTGGCCGATTTTTTCCTGTTTTGTCACATTCATTTTGCACAGGCCAAACAGGGGGACACAAGACTAACATCCACAAACTTAAATTGATAAGCAGGTACAAGAAGAATACAACGACTGTTTGGCAAATAAGCTCTGTGACCTTACTGTTGTGTGACGAGATCGCTATAGAAAGCGTGTTTGGGATGAACAGAGATCTTCCCTGGCACAGCTTCAGGATGAAAGGACACAGTAAACTCACTATCGACACATCAGAGGACACACCCTATTGCCTCCCTGATAATGATGCATTGTGAACAAGGAATCTGTATTAAAAACAGCAGGAAGAGAGCAACGTTAGCTGTTAGCAGCCGGTGGCCACAGCCAACAATTCACAGAGGTTGCACTGAGTAACATTTGGATGTGTTCATGCTCTATTCAGTAAAAAATAGTATTGAGCAAAGGTAAATTCTAACATTATCATGTTTAATGTAATCTGTTTCAAGGAGAAATTTGTTGATGTCAATTTAAAGTAGGTACTGAGAGGGAATTATGAAATACATAGTAAAAATGCTTTTGAAATGTTTATTTATTTTTTAAACATGTTTTTCATGTAAAAGGCTATAACAAAAGTTGTATAATTGAATTTGTGCTTATCAAAAGATAGTATAATGAATTTAATTTCATTTACTTTAAAACACTTAAGTCATGTTTTTTTAGTGTAGATTTCTTGTTCCCCTGGCACAAATGGGGGAATAAATAACAACAAAAATATAGAAACGTTGGTATCAGCTATCGGTATCAGTTTTGGCCCCGACATTCAAAATCAGTGAATCTCTGGCTGAAAGACACAAAAACTGTTTTGAAGAGAAACTGCAGAGTCAAGTGACAGTCGTACGTGGGTCTGTCACTGTAAGCAACCCATTTCAGTTTATTCATTAGATCCATTATTAATATATAAATATTGAATAATGCTGCTTTCTGATTTCTATGGAACCATCATGCTTGCGGCTGAGTGCCACAGACAGGGTTGGGAAGTCGGAAAGCACTAAGAAACAGGCGAACGCATCACTAGTTTTGGTCTTTTAATGAGATTTGTTAACAATAAGAAAAACATTCAATAACACCAGCTCTGTCCTTTAATGTTTTTGACTGCAGTATATTAGCGTCAGATAATGATTATTTTGGTGACAAATAATCCTATTTGGCAAGGGCACTGTTGAAATGTGACATCCCATAATGTCCTTTGTTTGGAAAACACAGCTTTAGCTTTTGGAATTGCTCACTAAGGTCAGCTTGACCATCTGCTCCTCCATGTCCCGAATATGTGCATTTGCCAATTGAGCAGGGCTGACACTCTACCTCCTGGAGACATTCAAAAACTGCCTCCGCCCTATCTGCAATCGCTGGCCAGACATATTAACATCCTTATGCTGATATATTCTCTCTGCCAAGAATATTACCTTGGTGATTCTGCACAGGTTGTGGAGAATAATTAAACATTCTATGAAGAAACAGTGCAAACATGAGCAGCTACAGCATCATTAGATTAGACTCACTATTAAGTTCTTATTTACAATATATGACTTTCTTTCAATACTGTTTTGGGTTAGTTAGTAGCGGTCACATTAGGGGTCACATTAAGATTCATCTGCTATGTTGAATCTCTGCTTATCTTGTTTCTATAGCGCCGCATCAGCATTATCTACAACTTTTTAAAAGGAGATAATCTTGACAGAGATGAAAGAGGCAATGATTAAGAGAATATGACAGATATGCTCTGAGTCGTCTCTTTTCGTCCCATCTCCTGATTGCTCTCAGCGACAGAAGGAGAGGATGCATCCCTCCTTCAAACTCCTATCACCCTCCACATCTCTGCCTGTCTCCTTGATACGTCCTCCTGGACTCTATCTTATCCACTTCTATACAACCCCCAGACTTCAGCCGCTTTTATCTCCACTCTTCTCCCCTGACTCTATCTTTCCTGACTCCTCCAAGTTCAGCCCCCTGATGATAAAAAAATCCAACAACCTTGATGTCCTCCTTCCACTCTTCAGCTTGACCATGCTCTTTGTAGTTTACTGAAGGAAAATCGACTTAAAGTAAGATCAGACAAAGGCAAGGCCTTTGTGGTGTGACGACTTTAATTATGATAGATACCATTCCTGCAAAGCCCTTTAAATCCAAATAAGGAAGCTCTGCTGTTGGTCATAATGTAATTTCAATACATAATGATGATTTCTGAATTCACAACTGATACAGTATAAAATGTTATGCCTTTGGGTCAAAGCCTAAGAATACAGATGATATCCGCATAAAAACACCAAATTTAATTAATTATTAATTAATTTATTAATGTAAAGGATCTTATTATTTATGTTGTTCTTTAAATGAAAGCATGGATACAATGAAGATTTTATGTCAAGGGAATTTAATGGGAACACATCACTGCAAAGGTTCAATAATAAAAACAACAGCAACCTTGGAATTGAGGCTTCATGGGGAAGTAAAGTTTGACAAAGACACCAAGGAGCCGTCACTGGTGCTTCAGCAGGGTAGACCATACTATTTAACAATATGAAAGGATAACTCAGGTTTATTACAAGTTGGGTTTTTTAAGGGTTTGGCCATCATATCTATCAATAATAATAATAATAATATTTTACTCATCAAGTCCATCACATTGATTTCAAAACATAGCAGCATAGCTACAAAGATGTCTAAAAGATATTATACCTCTCCTTGGTCAAGCATATTTGGAAGAGAAAATGAATGGTAGGCCTCTGCAAATTCAGAATCAGAATCAGAATCAGAAATACTTTATTGATCCCCGAGGGGAAATTATTTATGTTACAGGTGCTCCTTGCAAGAGAGGAAAGATACGTGAAAATATAAGAAATTTAAACAATAGTATTTACAAATATATAGTTAAATAAACAGGAATTATTAACAAACATAAACGTAAATAAATATATATACATACATATATATATTGTAAACTGAACAATATTATTTACACAAACAGAATATATATAAATTGGCAGTAATGCTGCATTTTGGGTTACCTCACTTTTGTTTTTACTACTAAATAAAGTTAGATAATGTGGCTAAACTGTTGGTTTGTTTTCAAACTATTATTGCTTGTGTTTCTGTCAGACTTTGACATTTTTAGCACGCTCTCACCGAAAAAAGCCATATAGGTTGACTGTGCAAGCAGCTTATTATGACCCACACCTACTGTATGTTTAATGTAAGGCAGCACTCTCTATTGGCCATGGTAATAATTACAGGGGAAGAAGAGGAAGTGAGTTACTTGGTATGAAAAGCAACAAAGTCCACGTACGTTGACTTCTTTTAATAACAACATAACGTAGCATGCTAGTATGTGTAGCATACTATGCTAATGATATATGTGACGTGACACAAGTGATGTCTGTCATGTGGAATACATTACATACATCACATTATATTAAAAACAAAAGTACAAAGCAGAACTATGATTTTTTTTCTAAACCTAACTACCTACTTTTTCAGCCTAAACCTAACCACAAAGTTTTGTACGGTAACTACAACCATTTCTTTATCTTAAGGACGTGTTAAAAACTGCAATCGTTAGGATGGTTATATATTTTGTTTTGGAGTTGGTTATATACTGTATGTTGTCAGTGGAAATTGCCTTATTCTTTTGTTTAGGTATAAGAAAGTCTTGGCAATTTTTGGGAAATCAGTTTATTGGCTTTCGGATGGAGAGATATGTGGGGGAAAAAAATCAAAACCATTCTCCTTTCTGCCCGTTAAATTTACAGCTACATTCAGTCACTGTTATATTTTGTTTAATACGTAGACAAAAGGGGTAAAAAAAAAAAAAAAAAAAGAGAGAGAGAGAAAAAAGACAACTTTGCATTTTAAAGGTCCAGTGTGAAGGATTTCGGGGGATATATTAGCAGAAATGGAATGTAATATATTAAGCCTATTTTCTTTAGTGTATAATCACCTGCAAATATGTATTTAATGTAACAATGACTCTAGGTAGGGCCATTCACATTTTATTGTTTAGTGTCTGCCATCATAGTTAGTAGCCCCTCTGTGATATTTTAATGGGATTTATTGAGTGTTTTTACTGGTTTAAATCACCTGGTCAGTTTGTTTTTGGGAGGAAGAGACCTCTGCAGACAATTCGGCTCCCAGTAATAACCTCCTGAACAATGAACACTGAAGAAATCCTAACCAGAAGTTGATACATGGCATATGGGAGCAGTTTTAGTTGGTTGCAATCTGCAATCTTTGCCGCTAGATGCCACTAAATCCTACACAATGTTTCTTTAAAGAGTGGAAGAGGGGGCAGGCTAGCTGTTTTTCTCTTATCTACAGTCTTTGTGCTTTGCTAAGCTAACTGGCTATTGGTAGCTTAATAGTTAACAGACAGTGATGAGAGTGGTATAGATCTTTTCATCTTACTCCACCAGAAAAAAAACAAAACTTTTTTTTCCCGCAAGCTTTTGCTTTTATACTTAGGGCAGCAGCAACCAACTAAATAGCATAGCATTAGTTCAAAATCTATTTCATACAGAACACAACAATGGAATATATGCTAATGATGAACACAACCAGAGCATTGTGACATTCTGCCTGTTTATTACAAAGATATTTAAAAATATTTTGAGCGCTGAATACTGAGAACAGTTAAAACCACTGTTAATAGCTCTCTGGGAACGTTTTGTTCACTCTCCTGGACAGAAGGACCCCCATTTCTGTAGAATCTGTCTCATTTTCTATACTTTGGGATAGGTAGTTTAGAAGAGAGTTTAGAGGAGCTGTCTGGCAGGAAAATAAAACTTTTCAGTGTACTAAAATCCATTAGGGCACAACAAGATTGAATCTGTACTGGAATAGATTCTGGTGTGTGGTACATGGCAAGACGTTGTGACTGATTTTTAATGAAGGAAGAGTTCTAACTTTCAAATTAGACCAGTGAATTGCATGATTACACATAATAAGCAGATTAGTTTGTTTTTCTGATTGACTGATGGGGTATTTTAGTTTCTTTTGACTTTTATGTCACAAGGAAATGACATTTAGTGAAAATCATGCTCCATTATTAGACATCATTTAACAAAATGTTGATGTTTTATTTTTCTTTATTTACTGGATGAATCTTTTTATTTGTTGTTTGATTTCTTATTTTGCCCTGGTGGCAGAGTGCTGATATACATAACTTGCTTTTCACCCACGCCCATGACTGCGAGATGTATTCTGCTGTGTATCCTGTGCTCATTTAGAGTGTTGGTTATGCCTGCTTAGAAATGAACACGATACATACCCAAGAAGTCTTTGAATGGTAGGAGCAGTATATCAGGAGCAGAAGGTCAGCAGCAGACTATGAGCAACAATGGTGGAAATTTGTGAAAAGAAACCAACAGACCTTGTTGCCGCTGCCACTTTGTCTGCCATGATCTTTACAATAACAACAAAGAGTGAGGTTCTGTTTTTACAGGTGTGTAATTTTCTGCTAATTTCCTTGGAAGCTTCCTGGAAATAACTGTAATTAAGTACAAACTATAGGGAAATAGAGACAGTGTTCAATTAGTACCCTTCCATAATAGGAAGTCAACAACTGATTATGAACTTAGCTATAATACATCTAACAAAACTCATATAACGGTCTCAGAGCATTGTCACCATTCTCCATACCAAATAGTGTAGTGTGTGAGAGTTAGATGTAAGGATAATATATTAAGAATGACAGGCGAGGAGAGTTAAGCATTACCCAATACACTGCACAACCTCCTCTTATGTCAAGCAAGATATTCCAGTGTTTGCCGGAGAGTGATATTTAGCTTATTTAATCCTTCAGGTGCAGGCAAGTATGTAAACATACATACATACATTTGTTTTTTTTGTTAATCATTCCTAATTTTAAAATTACATTTTACAAGATTACATTTGAACACAACACATAACAATATTACCTGAATACTGGATCCCAAGATGGTGCCTATTCATTCCAGTGGAGTTGCTCGCCTGGCACATATGCCAAAAAAAGTTTTCTAGCTTCGGGGTTTACCACTGTGGCCCACTGAATATATGCAATAGAGTTTTTCCCGACTTCCTACTCAGCTCATAGATTTTACACTGTGATGACATCACAGATTTTTAAATCGCTTTTCTTGGCTCCAGGAAAGTTTTATAAATATTAAAGGGATATTTTGTTTTTTAAGTGGGCTTATACGGCTTTCTTTTCCATAGACAGTATATGAAACAGGCAGGTTGATGTCCAACATGGAATCTAAGCAATGTAATGTTGTGGAGGAGGGTCGACAACAAAATGTTTTTTAACCACTTAAAAAAGTCCCACACAAAAAAACACGATATCACATCAAGAGTATACTAAGAGTATTTTCACAGCCTTACCTATTTGTCAGACAGCCCATTTTGACGGTCATTAAAGCCACTAGACTCCATTGAGAAAAACAGTTACTTCAGCTCGCTGAACACGGGAGTTGCTGATCTACCACTGCTTCCATCAGTTGTGTTATTGTGTGACTTTGGTGAGTCTTACCTAACCCTTTTAAATACCAAAGACACACAATAACACAAACAAAGTAACTCAATGGAGTCTTTGAAGAGAGCAATAGATCAGCTTTGTTTTTCTGGTGGAAATCACTGTCTGGCAGGTAAGGCAGTGAAAATACTCTATAAATATGGCATTCATTTAAACTGATATTGATTTTATTAGGTTTTATTAGATTTTATTAGTATATGTTTTCTTGCTGACCCCTCCACAGCAGTACATTGCTTAGCTTCCATGTCGGACTCCAGCCTGCTTCAACTCCATCTTACATCTATTGTATGTAATATACTGTCTATGGATCAGTACCTCCTACAATCCCCCTTCAAAAAAACTGAATTGTCCCTTTAACACTGGGATAAAAGTGGAAGCAAGGCTGAGCAGCTTTCCTGGGAGCCTGGTTAAAATTTACCCCTGCCCAAGTTATTTTTACTGAATCAAGCTTGACTGCATCATAATGTAACTCAGTGCAACTTTGACTGGCTGCTAACAGCTAAGGTTAACTAGCTCTCCTTCTGCCAGTTTTAATATGGATTTCTTGTTCACAATGTAGCATTATCAGGGTAACACTAGGATGCCACCCCTGGCGCATCAGTAGTGAGTTTACTGCGTCTTTTCTTCTTGAAGGCGTGCCAGGGAGGAGCACTGACCCTGCTTTTTAGCCTTTGAAGAATTGATGACACAACAGAAAAACATTAGCCACTACCATCAGTGAATGTCATCGTATTTGCTAGTAAGCCAGTGGCAGTCAACAAGGTGAATATCGGCCGATACCTATGTTCAGCCAATGCATCTCAGAAACAATGCAACTCATTTGCATTGATAAAACATAAGCATATCATGAGCCATAGCAGAAGCCACTGAAAATTGTTTTCAAGAAGTAAAATAATAAGACTGTGATAACAACTTTTGATATTAAAAACGAATGGAACACTATCAAGCAAGGTGAAAAAATCTATTCCAGTTTTATTGTGGGTAGCTTCATAAAATTACCTCCACATTTTTAAGAATTGGTAGACATGTAATAAACTGAAGCTTTACAAATACCTTGTTGTTGCACCTTTTCTTCTGAATAATTTGACCTTTCCAATATGTCACTTACAGTCACACCATGTCTGCCTTTGTTTTACGCCAAACAAATTATGTAGAGGAGCCCTGTCATACAATAACACCTTTTTTTTGCTATTCAGCCTGCTGGCCTATTGGGTTTGTTAAACATGTAATGAAAAGCCTTGACTTTATTCATTGTAGCTCATATTACATTTAAGGACAGTATCATTTATATTACAGAAAAAGTAACAAATATAAAATACATCCATTGCAAGATATTTGGCACATTTTCTGTGTCTCTGTAGCAAAAAAAAAAAGCATGACCAACTAGCCATCTTTAGCCTGATGTACGTTGTCTCGATATTATAGCAGCCAACATTCACAGAGTGTGTCAACCTTCATCCTGTGATTGGCACCCACTCAAGTGAGCAGCATCTGATTTCTGGCCTGTTATTGAAGATAAAGAGATATTACTTTCGTCTATGAAGCACAATGACCAGCAGTCACTGCAGTATATGTGTCATTAGCCCTCAAATGAATCAGGACATTGGCTGTGTGGAGTGAAAGCGATGGCAA
Source organism: Epinephelus moara (assembly GCF_006386435.1). Taxonomy (NCBI): domain Eukaryota; kingdom Metazoa; phylum Chordata; class Actinopteri; order Perciformes; family Serranidae; genus Epinephelus; species Epinephelus moara. The sequence goes on from NC_065512.1 coordinate 36,877,784, forward strand.
TTTAGGTTCCAAGAGGAAATGCCCTGTCAGATCGATCTGCCTGCTTTGACATATCAGTATTTAACCTTCCTGCAGTCTCTTTGGATGGTGCCTGGACATCATTTTGCACACAGTGCTGGTCTGAACATTAATTCCTCCCACTCCTGAGACCTTTTACCCACACTGCTGCAAAAAAGAGGAGCTTATGAACACGTATGAAGACATTTAGCGGACGTCTTTACAGTCACTGTGCTGTGTGAGCATCTTGCTGCTTTCCATGTAGCTTAAAAACCCAAAAGTACTTCTTGTCATTAGGCTGCATGTTCATACAAAGGTACAAAAGTCATAGCAGTTCAGAGAGAAAAGATAAATCTAGATATGTAGAGAGAGTGACATCTGTTGGACAAATGAAGAACTCCATGCATGAAGTATTCTTAGAAATACCAGGAATATTAACATGTAAACATCAGCACTATGGTATGATATGACAACATAGAAAAGAAAAACGCTTTAGTGTATCTTATTAAATTCCCTGAACATGGAACAATCACCTTAAAAGACACAACTTAAAGGAAAATCTTAACCTGGAATTACTCAGAAAAATTTAAAAACTGTCAAGTCAAATGTAGATGTCAAAAGCATTATTCATCCTTGCCTGCTGAAAACAATGTCACACAAACACAATTGCCCCTGTGCTAGCTTTTTTCTGATTGACTTTCTGGCAGGAGGATAACACTATTTAAATGCAGATTTCCACCTGGTGTTGTGTTGTATTGTTTGACTTTCAGTGAGAAGTGATTACCTGCACGAGGGCGACACTCCCCCTCCATTTAGATGAGGCTGTCGCGTTCAAGTTCATTTGTCATCCATACCGAAGAGATCAAAATGTTGAAAACAAGACTTTAATAACAGGCCTCCAAGGACCAAACTGACAACCAAGAAAAACTGTCAAGGCATCTAGCAGTGTAATGGGGACAGTTGTGTTATAGATGACCCATATATTTCTGACATCTGAGGAGAACAAGCCCATATTACAAAAGGTAGATGGGTGCCTGAACATCACATCCATATGTGATTGATGAATATTTTATTCTAAATCCATGGGTATTAATTTGCTGCTATTAGAGATTCAGGTTTTCTGGGAAGGCTTTTCACAACATTTTGGAACCCATTGCAGCACTTCGCAATATATTTCCCCCTTTTTCATCACTGAGTATGTATAGGGTTTGGATTTCTGTTGACCTGTCTGCCCCCTCTCTCACGGGAACAACATTTTAAATTCTCATAGAGTCTCATAAATAACAGGTTTGCAGTAGTTGTACGAGACTTTTCTCAATGCTGCACTGAACTGGTAATACTTTGCCAGGATGTGTGGTAGTGACTTATTTGGAGTTTACCATACAGGAGACTCATAAAGGTATTTTTGGGGGGTCGGAGACCTCTTGAAGTTTTTTGTTAATTCATTCATATATACATTCATTTTCCATATCTGCTAGGCTGGAGCCTATCCCAGCTGACATTGGGTGAGAAACAGGGTACACCCTGGACAGGTTGCCAGACCGTCACAGAGCTGACACATAGAGACAGACAATCATTCACACTCACATTCACACCTACGGCCACTTTAAAGTCACCAATTAACCTGCATGTCTTTGGACTGTGGGAGGAAGCCAGAGTACCAGGAGAAAATCCACGCTGACACAGGGAGAATATGCAAACTCCACATTAAAGGGATTGCCCCACCTCAGGGTTCAAACCAGGAACCCTACTGCTGTGAGGCACAATGCTAACCACTGCCCTAATATATTGCCCTACAGAACCACTACTTCAAATCTATGTCATTATGCCACATACATGACAATAGCATGTAAAATTGCAACCCAAGTTTTAATACAAATTCACATAACAAATATATTAACCATACACTCTGACCGTAAAACTCACTCACTGGTTGTCCGTGTCAGAGCAGATCAAACTTAATGAAAAAATGGGGGCGATGGGGGACACTGAATGCACCCAAACAGATCACCTGGAAAAAACATGGAGCCTAAAGTCCACACCTAAAAGCCTCAGCAAGGTTTCAGACCTTCTTGTGGTGAAGTACCAATTCTAACCATTGCACCACTGTGCTGCTCCCTGCAATGATTACTGTTATGTTTAATACGATGAAATACACGTTTATCAATCAATCAATCAATCAATTTTATTTATAAAGCCCAATATCACNGCAGGAGGCATCTGGCAGGACCACGGCAGCAGCACAACCACACACGTCACGCTGTCCAGGCACCGCTGCGATATGAGTTATCTTTTTGCTCGTTTACACACCCCTTTTGTTAAGACTCTCATACATAAATAACAACATCCTTATGAAGAATATATACAGTACATCATTACACATTTGATCACTTTTCTCCCTTTCTGCCATAAAACGTGTTTGCTGCAATCCCCCCATCTTGAAAAGAAAGAAGTTGTGCTGTGTTGGTCACACACCCATAAGTGTTGCATCACTACAAAACCCAGGATGCGCTTTCCACGGTACATCAGAGCATTTTGCCGAGAAGCAACTCAATTAATAAACTTGCACAAGTCACAAATTCATATTTTCATAACATGTCACATAGTCCTATGGCTTTTCTCACCAATAGCTGATCCCTCTCCTTTTTTGTTCTCTCTCTGCACAAGAGCAACGTTAAGTGGTAGAGTTCGAGTGCCCAAAGATGTCAACAATAAGTTTGTCCATTTCTGATTCTTGGTATTGTAAGTAGAATCTACTCCAGATCTCAATACTGATCGGCCTTCTCGACACAGAATTTCTTGCATTGTTGAAAAATGTAACTTTTGCGTCACAATAATGGCATCTTTCACTCCACCTGCCGTGAATACATGTTAATTTGCATCTTTGCATTGATTTTGTATTTAATCTCACCACACAAAACCCTTGCTTCGGGTTTGATGTGAACACATCATAAGAGTGACAACTTTTTCATAACACACAGTAAGTAGACCCATTTTTAAAAGAAAAATATCATGCAGCTTTAAAATGTGTTAAGGACTGTTTAGCATGTCACATTGATGGAGGTTTGATTAGAAACTTTGGTCACTCTAAGCAGAGATCGAGGCCACTCTGCACCATCTGCTGACCAGGAGAAGCTGGCTGAAGGAGGCTTTGGGTCAGTTACACTGTTGTTGATGTTTCCATCTTTCACATCACTAACTTATTTACTGAGTTGCTCGCATGCAGTCTTGAGAAACACATCAGTCTCACCTCTCTGAGCTCCAGCTCTCACAGAATGGAGGCAGCTGGGGTCAAAATATCCCAGAGGACTCCAGCAGCAAGAGCTCCTCAACAAGTCTTTTCATCATCGCCCTCGCTTTCTTGTGTGCAGACAGCTGTGGTGGTGGCAGCGCATTCTCTTGAAACGCTCAGCTCATTTCCACTCCTCTGCAATGCAAGAGGGCACTCCTGCCCAGTGGACAGAAGTTCAGGGATGCAGAGAGAATGTAAAGGAATTTCCCCATGAAGTTACTGTTCAGCCCACCCAGAGCGCAGACTCTGAAAGGCCTGAGTCTGGCCAGTAACATGATTCCTTGTTCATCCTTGCCTAAGGGTAAGTTTTCAGTCAGAAGCCTCGGCTAAATCTTTTTCAGTACAACAAAATATTAAAATAGGATCACGACTCTTGCAGTAACAAACGTGTGCTGCTGTCCTGAAAAGCAAGATGAGCAAAAAGAGATTTTGAAGATGATGTGCAAAAACACTGTCAGTACAGATTTACCTATTTGAGCATCAAAAATGCAAAGACCTTAACTTGCAGACACAATTGTGATTTTCTACTAAAGTTGCACTGTGATTCATTAACCTTTTATGACTTCCAATTTCCATCCCATATTCCAGAACTAATAAGCTTGTATTTGTATCTGTTCAGTTTATTTTGCTGTTAACAATAATCTTTTTGAGCTTTTGTTGGCTCTTCAGGTCACAGCCAACCTCAACTAGTGTCCTTAAAGGGAAATTTCGGTTTATTTCAACCTGTCTCCTATCATCCTAAATTTGTTTCAAGTGACTAGTGACATAGAAATAATAGTTAGCATGTTAGCCGTTAGCCTAGATACAGCCGGGGCGCATAGTAGCGTCAGACCTGTTAAAACGTAAGTGAACGGGCATACTTCAAGTGCAAAGTTAGTCC
>NC_065512.1:36882471-36886934 GCF_006386435.1 Epinephelus moara
GTCTTTGTGGAAAAAAAGCTTGTTTAGTGGACTAACTTTGCGCTTGAAGGATGCCCGTTCAATTACGTTTTAACAGGTCTGACGCTACTATGCTCCCCGGCTGTATCTAGGCTAATGGCTAACATGCTAACTATTATCTGTATGTCACTAGTCACTTGAAACAAATTTAGGACGATAGGAGACAGGTTGAAATAAACCGAAATTTCCCTTTAAGTATATCATAAGTCTTCATGTTGCAAAATGTGACTTAAACATTGCCAGTATTCAACAAACGAGAGACCACTGTAAACTGCCTACAATTACAAACAACATGATGTTTTAGTAATTGTGAATTGACAACAGTTTTACAACCTACATGGCTGTAACATCTGGGACACCAAGCTTTGTCTTCAGGGTTGATTTGAATATTTGGGGATTAAAACAGGAATTTGAATTCTGTCAGTTACACATTGTAGATTTTGGAGGTTGGTTATAGTACATTTTAAGGGTACATGTCTTTATATCTTCACTAGAGCAGTGAAATCACTGGTTACAGTTTTTCTCAATTGCTTGAACACATTTGTCCATTCAGAAGTTACAGTGGCATGCAAAAGTTTGGGCATCCCTGGTCAAAATATAGTTTACTATGAATATCTAAGCAAGTAAAAGGCAAAATGTCAATAATGACAGAATTTGTTCAATATGTTAAGCAAGATTACTTTTTTCTTTCAATCTTTTACAGTTTCAAAACATGAAAAAAGCCTGTAGCAAAAGTTTGGGCGCTCTGCATGGTTAGGAACTTAGTAGCGCCCAGCTTCCAAATGCTTTTCATATCCAGCTCAAAGTCTTTTAATTCTTGTTTTGGGGATTTTCACCCATTCTTCCTGCAAAAGGCTTGCTGGTGAAGATTCTCAGTCATCCAGGTCATGGAAATCGTAAGTGCTGTATCAATGGCAACTGGACTTGCTTGTGTTTCTTGAAGATGTTTCGCCTCTCATCCAAGAAGCTTCTTCAGTTCTAAATGACTGGTACGGAGTTGCAGGCTTTAAACCCTGTGTGGGTGTGAACCCTCACAGAGTCGTCGGGGTCACATGAGCTCTTAGTTTCAGAGTCGTTAAGACTTAAGGCTTCTAGCTTGCACTGCTCTTTTGAGGTCTATCCACAGATTTTCAATGATGTTTAGGCCGAGGGACTGTGAGGGCCATGGCAAAACCTTCAGCTTGTGCCTCCTGAGGTAGTCCATTGTGGATTTAGAGGTGTGTTTAGGATCATTGCCCTGTAAAAGAAGCCATCCTCTCTTCATCTTGAGATTTTTTTTTTTTTGTTACAGATGGTGGGATGTTTGTTTCCAGAATTTGCTGGAATTTAATTAATCCTTTCTTCCCTCTACCTGTGAAATGTTCCCTGTGCCACTGGCTGCAACACAAGCCCAAAGCATATTCGATCCACCTCTGTGTTTAACAGTTGGACAGGTGTTCTTTTTATGAAATTCTGCACCCTATTTTCTCCAAACATACCTTTGCTCATTGTGTCCAAAATGTTCTATTTTAACTTCATCAGTCCACAGTACTTGTTTCCAAAAGGCATCAGGCTTGTTTAGATGTTCCTTTGCAAACTGAGTCTGAGAAATCTTTCTGCAGGTCTTTGCAGTCAAACTGGGGTTTTGATTTGCCTTTCTAGCAATCCTATGAGCAGCACTCTTGGAAAGTTTTTTTTTTTGGTCTTCCAGACCTCAACTTGACCTCCACAGTTCCTGTTAACTGCTAGCCTGCAAGCCTACTCAGTTGAGTGAGCGGGGTCTATGGTCTGGACCCAGGCTAGTTAACTGCCATTTCTTAATTACATTACAAACTGAGGAAACAGCTACCTGAAAACACTTTGCGATCTTCTTATAGCCTTCTCTTGCTTTGTAGGCATCAGTCATTTTAGTTTTCAGGGTGCTAGGCAGCTGTTTAGGGGAGCCCTTGGCTGCTGATTGTTGGGACAAGGTTTCAGGAGTCTGTATTTGTAAAGCTTTGAAATTTGCTCCATGTGGTCTTTCCTAATGATGATTGTGAACAAGCCAGAGCCCTAACAAGCTCATTATGGTCTGAGACCCTGGTAAAAGTTGGGTGCCCAAACTTTTGCATGGTGCTCCTTTCCTTTTCTTCACTCTAAAATTGTACAAAACAAAAAGAATACACTGACCTTGCTAAAAATGTTGAAAAGCATGTTTCATCTTTAGCTTCATGCCTTTTGGAGATCAGTTCATCTTTTACTCACTAAACTATTCAGAGTAAACTAAATTTTGACCAGGGGTGCCCAAACTTTTGCATACCACTGTACATTTTCTAAATGGTTCACACATTGAAAATGGCCAAAATGACTCATAAAACATTAAAAACATGCAACAAAAGCACATATTTCCATCAATCAACACAATTCTGTTCAAATGAATGTACGTTGGTTTTTTTTTAATCTCACTATATAATGACAAAAACTCTGTGGGTGTGTCTGTGTGTCTGTTCCACGTTTTTCTCCTCACTGACTTGGTCAATCCATGTGAAATGTGGCACAGTGGTAGAGGGTAATGGGAGGATGCAAATGAAGCAATATTACATCAATTGGCCAAAGGGGGGCGCTATAGCAACCGATTGAAATTGTAAACTTTGAATGGGCATATCTCATGCCCCGTATGTCGTACAGACATGAAACTTTGCATAGAGATGCCTCTCCTCATTACTTCCGGTTTATAGATTTTCCGCCATTTTGAATTTTTTGAAAAACACTTAAAATCGATCTCTTCCTATAACAACAGAAAAATGCTTAAAAATGGCTAAAATGCGACCGATCACTGTGGCTCCCCCTGTGGCCCAATGTTTTTGGGGTTTTTTCTCATTTTTGGTATGACTAAGTCATGGTATGGTATGCTGTGCATAATCACAGAAACTGTCAGTGTGTCATTCTGTCAGTCAGTCTGTCCTACATTTTTCTACTCACTGACGTGGTCAATCTGTGTGAAACTGCACATAGGCATTGAGGATTGGCATAGGTAGGAGGTAACAAAGCTACCAATGGGTATGGACTAATCAATCATTACACAATGGATAACAAAATACAAATTATCAGCCAGTTCAACCTTGCAGTAATTCGTGCTATATGCCTGTTCCATACTTTGCAGAGTAATAGTGTGTGAGCCAAAAAAGGCAAACAAGCATATCACAGCATAAACTGTATTCTTTTCTCCAAACATGACTTTATTAGAGAACAAACTGCAGCTGCAGTCTGCACCTGCACTTAACACATGTCCTGTTGAAATGCTGTTAAAAAAATCTTGTGTGCAGGTTTTTCCGTGCCCATCAACTGTCATTGACACGTATAAGACCTACAGTAAGCACCTATAGTATGACCTGTGTTGCACTACAGTTAGCATTCATTATGGTGCTGCATTCCTTAGCACAAAAGAACAAATAAAGAATGTTACCAAAACTCAGAAATAATGTTTTTTATTGTTCTCACATTTTTTTCATGCCATTCTTTTAGGCTGCACTGCTACAGTCATGTAGATTTTGATCCAGTCTTGTTTCATACTTTACAAGCTCAGAAATGCTGAATACTCGGCCCCTGTGCCATTGTCTTTTCCTCTCCTTACATACCTTTTCCTCTTCGATCCATGCTTGCAAATAGCTACACACAACACATACAACACATCTGCAAAAGATGACTTCTGCTGTGATAGGAAGGTGATGATGAAGGTCAAATAGATCCCAATTTCATTAAGCTCATCTTGGTGAATGAGAAGAACTGTTAATTCCTTTATCAGCTGGCCCACATGGAATCAGTGCCCGTAGAATTCCATCAACCTCTTTAGATTCTCTGCTGACTTTTTTTTTTTTAAAGCAAAAAGCATTGTGCTAAATTCCACAGTTTTTCATTTATGATCATCACTAAAAACTGTAAAGAAAAAAATCTGCAGATTGAGTTTGGGTCTTGTTATCAGTGAACAGTTATACATTTTCCCATTTTTACATAAGTGTTGGCGTTTGGGATGATTTCCCCCAGAGTACGCAAGTGTGCAGCATCTTCGCCACTGATTTGCCTTTCAAAGTTTAAGCTTAACAAATACAGTGTTTTTCCTGTGACTGATATTCCCAAACGGTGATAGTGACCTGAGCAGTCTCAATAGGAACTGCATTTTCATATATTAGCATGTATGGGTAGATAAAATTTAAAGGAAAAATAACTGAACAGTAAAATTGATGAATAAAATGCTGCCCAGTCACAACATGTTTTGGGGTTGCACTGGAGGAATCTGGATCCTAATACACTGAACAAAAATATAAATGCAACACTTTTGTTTTTGCTCCCATTTTTCATGAGCTGAACTCAAAGATCTAAAACATTTTCTATATACACAAAAGACCATTTCTCAAAAATATTGTTCACAAATCTGTCTAAATCTGTGTTAGTGAGAACTTCTCCTTTGCCGAGATAATCCATCCCAC
>NC_065512.1:36887850-37069915 GCF_006386435.1 Epinephelus moara
GTGATAAAACTGAACATTTCAGAGTGGCCTTTTATTGTGGCCAGCCTAAGGCACACCTGTGCAATAATCATGCTGTCTAATCAGCATCTTGATATGCCACACCTGTGAGGTGGGATGGATTATCTCGGCAAAGGAGAAGTGCTCACTAACACAGATTTAGACAGATTTGTGAACAATATTTGTGAGAAATGGTCTTTTGTTTATATAGAAAATGTTTTAGATCTTTGAGTTCAGCTCATGAAAAATGGGAGCAAAAACAAAAGTGTTGCGTTTATATTTTTGTTCAGTGTATTTCTAAAATCCTCACTACAGTCCTGGGCCCGTATTCACAAAGAATCCTAAGACTACAAGTAGCTCTTAGTGACGTCATTCTAAGAAAAATCTTAGAATTCCTCGAATTCTAAGATTTTTCTTAGATTTTTCTTCACTAAGATAAAAGTTTCTGTCCCCTCCTTGCTCAGAGTTGCTCTCAGAAACTTCCTGAATCACTCTTAAGCTAAGATTCCTTGCTAGGAATTTTTAGGCTAAGTTAGGAGCTCTCTGAGAGGACTCTGAGAATCTTTGTGAATACGGGTCCTGATGGCTCGGTAACTCTGGAACATTTTTATCGAGAAGAAAAAAAAACTTGTTGCAACTTCTCAAATCTGAAAATTTTGCCTCTTAATTAATTACTTTAGATTTTTATTAACTGTTCAGTCATTTATATATAATGTATATGATCAGTGAATGCAGCCCAAACCAAAAGCATCAGCAACTGAGGAGAAATTATGCAGTAAGGACCAAGACTCCAGAACTTAGAAACAAATTTGAGCCTTTATTGGAATGTTGCAAGGCATTAAATACACAAATCCCATTCTTTTAATAATTTGGTATTTAATAATAAAAAACTTCTAGTCTAACAATACTGGTCTGACAGTCGTTCTTATTCAGTTTCATCTTTATAACCTCAGTAAGTCCCCTTTCTTTTCTTTCACTGCATCACAGAGGTGGAATCCTGACATTGTCTGATGTGAAAGCGGATGTAAATTAAATGTACTGTATGAAGAATTAAAGGGCAGACAGCAATGACACATGTGGGGGATAATAGAACAAACTCAGAAAATACTGCGTATCAAAGCTGCATCGTGGGTTAAAACAGTCTCTTGCTGATACTGGTATCTATTAAATTTTTTTTACCCCTGATTTCCCAAGTTTTACATATAAAAAACTTTTGTATGAAATATAAACAAGCTCTAACCGTGATACACAGACATGTGCATTTGAAGCTGGGAAAAAAATGCAGAAAAAAAGGAGACAATAATATGTTCTAAACTTGTCAATGATCTTAAGAGTCATCGGATCTGGCCTGGACTCATGCTTTATAAACATAAATAATATGTTCTGGTGTCAGGAAATTACTATCACTGTTTTTGTCATCATGCTAGGCCTCCACCAACACCATCTTTATAATCATCATCATAATCTTTATCCTCATCACTCACTGCATCTTCTCAACAGATCCAGAAATGTTCTTAAAACTGTTTTGGCTTACAAACCATTTTCCCTCATTTTGATAAAAAAGAAAAAAAACAAAACAGAAAGAAAGAAAAAAGGAACATTCACAATAAATTTTCCAGCCGGTCTGTGTTTGGTCTGGTCTCTTTTTTTTTTTTCTCCTTTTTTATATTCTGGATCGCCTTCTCGTCCCACACATCCATAGCTGAACAAGAAATCAAAAAGCACAGAAGCACTACTGTCCCCCACCTCCTGAGCCTGTTCTTTACACAGCCTAACTTCACCACCCCCACCCGCCGCTGTTAGACTTTAGAGGTCCAAAGTTAAGACATGACTCCAAACACAGGATTGTGGCGACAGATGCTCGGCCCGATCTCTTCGTAATCCTTTTTGGTGTGGCAAACCTGGTAGAACTCAGGCTGTGGAAGCACAAATGAAGATGAAGGTGAGTACAAACACAGGCCTACATAAGAACAACAAAAAGCAAAACACATCATTAAAAAAAATTGCACATACAGTGGATCATGGTTTAAATAGTTCACTTATAGTAATCAAGAAGTCTGCTTATGTTTGGGTTCATTTTAGGTATTTTAATACATGACAACATATCACTCCAGTCATGATACTTTGCCCCACGGTAACCCATCTTCTTCCAGCTGGCTACCTGAGGCTGGTGCTGCTTGCACACTGAAATCATGATGAGCAAAAGAATGTCATGTTTTCTTATGAAAACTGCAGTCCCCTCAAAGCTGAGGACAAACTGCCAAAAACTAACCAACAAGATGGAGTAGGGAAACTGTGTTAGTAAATAGTGTAAAGCAGCATGGTGGCCTGTGAAAATGTTAGGGTGACTATTTCTTTTTTTTAAGTATCTATCTTATTCAGTCTCTATTTGTAACCATAGACTATAAAAATAATGGACGCAGCTACCGAGACGTCACCCATTGATTTGTGACTCGTTTTGAAGCCTCAAGTTCAGCATTATGGCTGTCGCCATCTTGGTTTTTTGAAGCCAAAAGTAACCATGTTTGGGCAAGAGGGTGGCACTGTGAAAGAGCGAGGGATGGATCTGACTGAGGAGCAACGACACTAACAGCAGATAGCCTGACACTCCAAGTGATACACCCTTCATCAATTTTAAGCCTTAATAAAAAGTTAATGGGTGAGTTATTATATAATAGTTATATAATAGTTATTATATAACTCACCCACGATACAGTTATCATAAAGGCAGAAATTAGCTATAGAGACCAAAACCGTTTTTTTGTACCAGGCTGTAAACATGTTTATTTCTGCTGTTAAGTTGGGCATTTTAACATGGGGGTCATGGGGATTGACTGGCTTTTGGAGCCAGCCTCAAGTGGCCTTTAAAAGAACTGTAGTTTCCGGCACTTCATAATGGCTTCAGTTTTCAGCCCCAGAGGTTGCCACTTGTCTCAGACTCAGTGGGGAATAATTTGGACTGACATGTGAGCACTGCTTGGGTGGAGATGGAATTTGTGGCAGCATGTCTTTGCATCACATCGCAAAAGAGTCATTTGTCTATAAAATGAATGCTGATGGTAGCCTCTCCCACAAAAGACAAAAGCCAGATGTTAGTGGGTGTTAGTGTGTGGTCCACTGGGGATAGGGCTTTGTCTGCTTGAGAAATAAAGAAAATCAAAAAGATTTGGTTATAATAATCGTCCACTTATAGTAATCAATTTGACCCAGACAGACGTGATCACTGTAGGAGGTTTCCACTGTATTTGCATATCTATATTCTGCAGCTGGTGTTGTTTTCTTTGTTTTGCAGGTGGTGTTGTGTTCTGTGTTCAGGCTTAATGGTAATTTTGTTTATTTTAAACAAACTGCTGCTGCTGCTGGGAAAAGTTGCACTTTCTTTGCACCAAAGGATTTTCTCAGACCTGCCAGATGGCAGATGTTTTTAGAAAGCAGATGTAAAAGCTTTAAAGTCTAGCTGAAATTTTAATTGTGTTTTTTCTACAGCGTACAGGTCTGCTCTGTGAATGACATATACTGTACACTGTTGGAAAAACAAAGGTGATTTAAATTGGACTTGAAACAGCTGTGTTGTATCAAGCAGTGATGCAGAGTCACCAATAACAGTCTACGGTCATTTGTATGAAACTGTCATGAATGATTATTTCAAGCTCTTTAATATTTACTGCCAATATCTGACAATTTTGGTGGGACTATCAACATATTAAACCACTCAGATGATGATGATGAACTGGATTTCTATAAACAACAATAATTTTGGAAGCTGTTAATACAGAACATTAAGTTTCTTTTAACAAAAAAGCCTGACACATACAAAAACGAGCAATTTTTGTTGTCAGGGAACAATTCTTTTCAATTCTAACATCAATCAGCCTTTTGTAAATCAACTGTCAGAGACCTTTGCTTACAGTCATATGTCGTGCTGGTAAAATAGTCAGCTTCGCTCACACAAATAACTCATCAAGGGGGGAAAAAGAATAATGAAATGTCTTGACCACCCACAGCATTCATTTCCACTCAGTAGGACTTAAATAAAAGACACAGCAAATAAGGATTGAACTAAAGCAGTTTATGCCCTTCAGTGTCACACAAGATGAAAGCCATAATGTTGGTGAATCCTCCTGTCATAACATAGAACTATTACATGTTGATAAAGTAGTGTGGCTGCATGTTTGAGATACTTACAGTTGATGCTAACATTGATCCACCAAACCACACTGCATATCTCTGCATATGATGAGTGATAACTTGGACATCGATTGGTTTGGGCTGCAGAGGGAGGACAAAAAAAAAAATTGGGGATCAGTTACACTCAAACACCACGGCAGCTACAGCATTCAATGCAACAGTAATGGGATGAAAGAAGGAATGGGATAACATCCCTACTCTCTGGAGTTCTTTTCCACATGACCTACAGTCTGCTACAACAGCGCTCTCTTTTAAAATTAAACTAAAAACACATCTTTTTTCACAGGCTTTTAGTTAGGATTTTAAGTGTATTTCTATGTGTTTTAGGAATTTGTATCATTATTGTTGTTATCTCCCCCTTTAAGAATAATGATAATAGTAATTCCTTCTTATTTTGTTCGTTTTTTTTAAAATGTCTGGTGAGCTGTTAGTGTGTTTCTAGTTCACAGTGAATAAATCATCATGTTTAAAGACACAGCGCAACAAATTAACTTTTTTGCTAAGTGCTAACATCTGACAGTTGCCCAGAAGCTTCAAGTTCACAGCAAAAACATCAACGCGTCAGACCTCAGACGAGCTAGCTGCTTCAAAATAAAAGCACCAGTGGTTCTGCTTTGGTTTATTTAATTACAACAATACTTTAACTTTATTATAACAGTATTCTATTTAGCTTTATTATGACTGCAGCTACTTTATTTAACTTAATTCTAACTGTAGTTTATTTAATAATTATTCATTTTAGTAGTATACAGTAGTTTAGAATAGATTTCAAAATATCGAGATAAATATTGTGTATCGTGATATAGCCTAAAAAATATTGCAATATTCTTTTTAAGTCATATCACCCAGCCCTACTGGAACCTATTTTTTTGTGTGTGTTCATTAAAAGAGCTTGTTGCCACCAACAGGTTTTAGTTATTTTGAGTGTCTTGCAACATTATGGAATGGACATGACACGACAGAGAAATGAAACATTTTCCCTTGCCTCTTTGCTTGGTCCATTTTGTGTCCAAGTCTCGCTAAGGAAGAAGTCTCATTCTGAAATCTCACAGACTTTTTCATATTGTTGAAATCAACTCAACCATGACATTGAAAATCTTAATCTTAGAGTAAGATGTGCTTTCTTTACTCCAACACAACAATCTATTTCAATATATTTCACCTTCTGTGAGATTTCAGAACAAGTCTTCTCGTGAACGAGACAGAAAACAAACCAGAGCAAGAAAAAGGGACAAAAAAACCCCATTTAATTTCCCCGTGAGCTCCTTTCTATAATGTTGTAAGACATTCTTAATAACAATCTCAGCCTGTTAGAGGCAACACCAAGCACTTTTAATTGATGCATGTTGCCAGTGTGCACCTGCCCCGAATTGTTAAAATGTAGTCTGTTCCACTGCTACCAGCTTCAGCGGTCTCTTTAAATACTGGGATAATTTCCAACGAATCACTTAATCACTTAGACAAAACACATGGGAAAATAGGGTCCAGGATGAAAAATACTGGAGTTCCCCTTTACACATAAAATGCACATGTATGGTTTACATACATACTGAGGGCTTGTACACGTGCCTAAATCCTAAAACCCTTTAATTTGCTCTCATCTTTGGATATCTGGGGACAGATGTGGTTATCCTTTTTTTTGTCCTCTGTTGCTGACAAAACCTGCTCACTTCACTTGTGAAATTCAGCATGTTTTCTTTTTGTTTTATTGACTGGGATTGGCTACATCCACCATCTGCTTCTTTCATGCCTGAGGTGGATTCACAGATGCCAGTCAGCTTAGCCTGGGGCTGGATGACATTTAACACTTCACCAAGATGAATCACAGATATTGCCTCTGCAGCATGACCAACTAAGGAGGAGGCAGGAGAGACTAACTATATACTTGTTCCCTGGACGTGAAACATTTCCATTACATTCAGACCCCCCCTGGGTTTATGCTTATTACATTTGCTATTGGAATGAAATAATCTACATTCAATACACGTCTGTGCAGACAATAATTGCTGTAGGAGAGGACACCAACTTTAAAAATATTTTTTAAAGTTTCACACCTCACACAGTAATTGTTTGTTGTCGAGCAGTATCGATCTTTACTGCATATAAATTAAAGTGTGCTCTCACCTTGAGCTTTCCTCCGCTCAGCTCCTCACTCATCTTCAGTCGGGCATCAACCGTCCTCTTTAAGTCTCTCTGTAGACGGCGCCCAAAGTCCCTGAACATGGTGGAGCCTCCCGACAGAACAATGTTCTGTCAAAGAAAATGTGATGGGGATTACAAAGCTGTAGAATTAGAGGCACTGAACACATGTGACCTGCAACTGGCTGCTGGCCAGCCAGTCTGGAAAAACACTCCACTATTGTGTGTTGGAAGTGTGATGGGCAAAACTCTGTGATGGGAAATACCACGAGATAAACACAGTATCAGTCTCCACTCAATCAGTAAAAAAATGCAGCAACCTGGCATCGTCACAACATACAATCAGTATGAGTCAAGACTCTGACACAAAGCTCCTACTCTACTGATTCCAAAAAAAACAGCAATTCATCACTTAAAACAAATGACTGTAAATACAAGCTAAAATATAAAATTCTCTGCTGGAAATAATGCAGTACGATTGGTTGTTGTAACCATGCTAATTTGCTTAGATATAGACACAACTAGAATTACCACTTTGCAGTTGTATACCGCTGTGAATCACACAAGTTGCAGTTACAGTTTACATCCATATCTGTGAAAACACTGATGTTTCACAACATTTTCCCCATGGAAGCACAATCAGCACAGTTTCAAGGTGAACACCCGAGATTAGAGTCACTAATTCAGTATCTGACCGAATGTCTCCCCTTCTGTTCCTGAGATATGACACTGACTGATGGCCAGAAATGTGTTTTTGCAGAACATTATGATGCCACAGTGAAGCTGACCTTTAACCTTATGGCTATAAAATGTAATCACGTCATCATTTTATCCTATTAGACATTTGTGTGACATTTTGTCATCATTAGAAAGTAATTCTTGAATTTATCATCAAAAACATGTTTTGTGAGGTCACAGTGACCTTTGACCACATTTGTACCAAATTTGAGGAAACATCTTCAAGGCCTTCTTGAGATATTTTGTTCACAAGAATGAGACGGATGCAAGGTCAGTGACCTTGACCTTCGACCAACAAATTCTAATTAGTTCATTCTTGACTCCAGTAAACGTTTGTGCCAAATTTAAAGAAAATTTCCTCAAGGTGTTCTTGAGGTATCACGTTCACAAGAATAAGACTGACAGATTGACGACAAAAAACATTATGCCACTGGCCATGGCTATTACACTGCAATTCTTCCCTGTGTGTCAAAATTAGTCAAGTCACAACTAACATTTCCAATCTTTTAGTCAGTTCATGGATGGGTCAGAATGTTTCGTAACAGATCGTATAATAATTTCAGGTACAGTCAAAGCAGGTTTTACTGAATGGTGCAAAGAATTTCAGAAAAAAAGAGCTCAATCTCACAAAGCTCGTTTCAACAATTGTTCACACGAGTTCTTCACAAACAAGCATCCTGTCATCTTGAATGTCCGCTTACCTTGTAGAGAGGACGCCTGACATCAATAGGGCAGTTCTGAATTACCTCGTCCACAACTTCAGAGATAGGCTGGGTGAAGTCAGGGTTGGCAAACTGGAATAGTAGGAAACAAAGACGATTGGTTATACTGTGCTGTGTGTGCATCGCAGCAACCAAAGTAATTATCACAGACCAAAATATGCTTGAGCAATGTTCGATTAAATATCCTGGAGGTCAGAGACTGTGTGTATGGACAAGCTGCCATGATGGCACACAAAAGTGATTAGAACATTGGTTATGACGATTCAGGTAAAATACCTGATTGTGCTTTCCTGCTTTGATTCACAACACTGACCTCTGGATGGAAGAAGATCTCAGGCCCCAGGAAGCGCTCGTAGCCCACATCGATGGTGAACTCCTTCTTGCTGATGGCATTGATGCCGGTGTACTGCTTGATCCACTTGGAACCGTCTGTGTCATACTTGTTGAATTCTTTGACTAAATCTGGGCACACGTAGCTGAACCGCTCCTGGTGGGGAGAGCATGAATAAAGATGTATTATCAGCTTCTGCATAGCAGAGAAAAAAAACCCAATTGTGCTAATAATTTCATAAAAGTGTAGCTGACGCTGTCTTAGTAATTCTTCTAAAAAGAGAACAAGATTGCAGTTTTTCCTGAATTCTAATCCTTGTTTTCATCTCTGTGTAAAGACGGGATGACAGAGCTTACAAGAAGATCAACATATTAAGTTGTTCAAAAAGTAATGGATGGAAAACGTTCAATATCCCACGAAAGAAACTTCTCAGTTGGATCAGAGTAGATTATTAGCTATTAGCTCCAGTGATCTGGTCTGAGTCCTGGACTTTATGAAAGCCATGGATAGAAGAAACACTTGTTTTAAAGGAAGACAGCTCACACTGGCTCTCGTTTATCAAATGAATGTAGCACAGAAATTTGGGTGCGTGCGTCAGGTCTCAACTCGTGTACGCAAGTTTGAGTCAGCATGGACAGGCAAGTGCAGCAATATAAATCTGTCTGAGTCAGTGTATTTGCAGCCACATATTATGCACACGCACACACACACACACACACACACACACACACACACACAAAACACACACACACACACACACACACACACACACACACAAACAGAGTATATATATACAGAGAGAGAGAGAAGGGTGACATAATTATCCACCCACTGCAATCATTCAATTGATTTTTTAATTGATTGCAACGGGTGGCCTAACCGATTCACAATGTGACAGGTTACATGCTTACTCAGTCATCTATTTAAACAAGACCTGTGACAGGCATTAGTTCACAGCAGTGCTAGATCTTGCTCTTTTAGAAGACCTTTATGCATCTGTAAGACATGAGAGTTTTTTTCATGGCCAGCAAAGCCCCACCTGGAGACTAGGGAGGAAACAGGACCTCATTCATCGCTTTTTATAAGTACATTTTTCATATGTTTTGTTTGGCAAGTAGTCTTAGCTATTAAATATGAAAACAGACCATGTACAACATTCATTCAAACATTTTATTTATGTGCACATTTCAGGTTCTCCTTTATCTTTTTTAAAGTGTTATTGATGGTAATAAGTGAATTGCTTATATCCGCCATTGGCCGCTAGATCTCCCTTTGTTTTTCCAGGACCTCTGCTGTCAGAATCCAGGGTTGTGGGCCAGCAGGTGGAGGACCCGTGCACTCTAACACAGCTCACAGTTGCCCGGCTCTGTGGGACTGGCTACTGACTGTCGTAAGGCTGAACACCACTCGTGCCAGCTCCGATTCATCTAAAACATTTGTGTAAACCCTGATTAAGGATGTTATCATTTATCGTTAAAAACTCATTAAAAAATAAGCTGTGTAATTATTTAAATACTAGTATCCTAGGTGATTACATGTCCACCATTGTCTGACTCAGACACAGGTGGTGCATCTGTGTCTCATCCGCCACCTGTTAAGCCTAAGACAGGAGCAGACCTGATAAGCTCGGCCATGCGCTACTCTGGATCAGTTTAACACTGGGGTCTGGCTGGCCTCCTCCAGTCAGCATGGTGCTGTGCCTAAGGGCCACAACACGCTTTTTGGTCACCAGTTTTTAAGTCGGACCATTTTTACTTCACCTAAATATAAAGCATTGCAGTATATAAGCTTTTATATGAATATCATGATATTATATGTAGGCTGCGGGTCAATACATATCATGGACAAATATTACAACCTCAGCTGGAGTTTGATTTTCTGCTGCAACACTGTTGAGGGCAGCAGCATTTTCTTTCCACACTGTGTTTTTCTGACTTGCTTTGATTCCACTTTGCAGGCTGCCAGATAGAACCAGTTGGTTGAATTAGACCTGGGAACGTCAGCGTTTTTCTTTCCAGCTCAGAGAAGGCCATATTATGCCTCTCCATGACATAAACTCAAGGAGCAAGGCCTCTAAACCCAGAATATGTTGGGGAGGGATATTTAAATGATGATTATTTTCAACTGCCGTGTTTATCTACAGCTGCTGTACGCGGTGATTGGCGAGGTATGAATGTTTTTATGAATCACACATGAACCCTATCGTAAGATGATTTCTGCGCTGGCTCATACGGTAGATTGATAAATGAGGACCACTGTTGTCTAAGGTTATTTAATGAACAGTGTTAATGTTTGTCTCTGTTATAAATATGGCGGTCATCTCTATAAACAGATTCTGCATATGTATGCAGGATCGGGCAGTATTATCACTGCTACTAGCTGCTGTTTCTCACTGGAATATGTTAACATTATCAGCTCGCTAAAGCTGATAGAAATTCATTTTGAAACAGTAATTTTACTGGTTCCCAGCGAGTTGCTTTATTTCTAAATGGTTAAAAAAGTCTGTTTAGAATCTTTTGTGGCATTGCAGCTGTTTCCTGTCCCCCTGCTTTACACATAGCCTTGATTGTTCTTAAAGCAAAAACCCCTATATCATGGGTTATTTTGAATCAAGCAGCAAAATCAGCCTGCAAATATCTTCATGTATTTGTTTTGTTATAATTGTGTTGTAATGCAAGAGTGATAATGGGAGCAGGGACTCTTTTTTGTTTACCTTGCTGGTGTATTCTACTGCTATTTGGAAAGTTATAAAAACATCTTCAATTTGAAAATGTACACAAGTCTGGAGAGTAATTGATTTGCTTGTGTAATAGTGCATATGAATGAGCAGAAGAAAACTGTATTCAGAGGAGATGTCATTAGTTTGATTTGCAGGGAACATGGTCCATACTGCCAGCAAGACAGCAGCAAAATTAACATTACCTGACATGACTGGCAATATGCACGACACGCAACCCTCGATGCTAATGCTAATTATTTGAATTCACATTATTTCTTGTTTGTCTGTCTTGGGGTAATGAAAGATGGTCCTTGACATCGAGAACAAAGTCTTGGATAACAAGCTATTTAATAAACATGGGGGAATTGTGGAGAATTGAGGGGAATCAATAAAATGCTGTGACTGACAGAAGGAGCAACAATAAGTGAAGGCAAACAGCATTAACATAAAGTCATATCTATTTGTGACCTGAAAAAAATGGAAAAGAAATAATTTATAGCTCAGGTCGATCTCAGTTTGAGGAACTGTGTTAATCATCAGAAACGAAAAAAACAAACAAAACAAAGCAAAACAAAAGCAGTGGGGTTTTGAAGGGCACCAGCTGCATGTAGCAGGCAGGCTAATAGTGCCACCTGGTGTCCTCTTGCAGAAAAACAATGATGTTCCAGTTTTTCTAACCAAAGAAAAGAAATCCATAGTTCATCGCTATCAACATGGTGGTAACAAGATTGGAAAGGTACAGGCTAAAAGAATGAGCTGTGTTGATTGTGCCTCTACCAGCATGTCAGCCACAAATACCATGGAACTCATCACAAGTAAACAGAACTTTATCAGCAAAATCTCAGTCCCCAACTGCAATGCTATTATATTATTAGGCAGGGCTGCACACAAATGAAACACGAAGCATTAATCAACTTCACATCATCTAAAGCCCGCCTCAGCTACAAAAAGAGGCAGGTTTAATGGTTGCCCTCAAGAGAAAAGACTGTGATTTAGATGAGATTGAAGATGAGGTCCATGTTATCTTCTATTGCTTACTAGTGCAGTGCCTGTTCAAAACATGCCTGTTTGGAACAGGTCGATTGCTTGGCCTCCGGTATTGTTGCTTGCAGAATTCTTGAGAACCTCTCATCCAAACAACTTCAGAACTGATGCTGCGCTTTCTTTGGTCCTGAGCAATACTCCTGCCATGGAATAGTTGCCTCCCCTAGCAATGCGGAGTATACATGTCATTTGCTAGCTATTTGGAACCAGGCTATTTCCAGGAACACATGCATTCATTCCAAGTGTTACATCGCTGATGCTTGAAATGTTTGAGATTGTGACAAAGTAACATCTGCAGTCTCTCTTTCTTTATCTGTTGTTGTATCCAGCCGGCCGTTTTAGGGGTCCCATCTCAATACACAAAATATAACACACTAATGACAAATGTCACCAGTAGATCTCAAGAGCTCACACTCATCACTTTACTTCCTTGGGTCCTCTGCAATACAACCGCACAGTGCTAAGTCAACTGGATGAACAGATGTCACAACGAAGGACAGAACACTCTCTCTTCCGGGCTTACGTCTGGCAAAGATAATAACTAAGATAACGACCTAACTATAACATTCCTACAATATCCATGTCAGGACTTAAAATATTTCTGGTAGGGTTAATTGATTTCACTGTGAGCTAAACATACTTAACATTCTTGTATGCAGTTTCTAACACCAATACAAAATTATTCAAATAGTGTTATATTAACTTATGATATTTCTCTCTGTTGTAAGTATTGTATTTTGACACTTTATCCACCTTTAGTTTTAATTAATTATCTCATATAGGCTACTAACCTCTTTTCTGTTGTAGCTACTCATATTTTTCCTCATATGATATTGAGTATAATATTATAGGACCTTCAGTCTGTGCATCCTGTCCAGAGGCTCACCAGATAAAGAGATTCATTTGCCAGTTATCTGTGTACAACAATATAAGCAGAATATTCAAAAAATACCCACTAGAGTTGGGTGGATTTTCAGTTTTGCCAGTGCAGTGTACAACCCGAAACCAGTTTGAGTTTATGCAATCCGGCTGAACCAGCATTTGTCATGATAAAAGTAGCCTACACCAGCAAACTGCGGCAACGGCATCACAGCGCTAAATCCATCTTTTAATCGCATACTAATAAGCAATATGACAACGTAATTAACATAATGTTTGTTTATCAACAGACTAATGGAGCCACTAGCATCTGCAGGCTGTGCACAACCTACTGCTGAGCAGAGGCTGACAACATGAAGGAGAACAAATTTCAGTAGAGGCAGGAGAGGGGAAGATGCGCATGGCACCCATTGTGTTTGTTTATTCAAAAGTTTATGTGTTTTTTTAGGGTGACGAGACAAGGTGAGAGGGCTCACTCGAGCTTCTTTTATACCGTGTATATAATGTTTGAACATGGAATGTAGGGGCACTGTTGTTCTGTCGTTAAGCTGGCAGCAAACAGAGCCAAGTCTCTTTTTGTTCCACAAAGAGTTGCTGTTGAGTAAAGTGCTACATCTACTGGTAAAGTTCAGTATACCAGTCTGGTCCCGTGTTCGGCGTAATAACAAACTGTTTTGAAAATGTTCACACTGACCCAACCCTAATACTCACATCAGAATAGCTATATTCAGCAGTACCTCGTGTGCCAGTGGGAACACACAATGCCACTGCTGCTACCACCAGTTTAACTGCTGAGTTTGAGTTGCATCCCACTGATGATACATGGAATTCCTTATGGGACTTCAATCAGCACCTTCTTAGCAGAGGAAGTGGATGATGGGAAATGTGGCTGAGGACCAACCTTGACTGCCTTGGCCGTCTCCAGCGACTGCTCCGGCGGGATGCCCACCTCCCTCTCCCTCAGAAGCTGCTGGGTGAAGTAAGTGATGTCTCGTCCTGCGATGGGAATGTGCTTTATACAGCTGCCAATAACATAACCTTCAGCCTGAAAGAGACAGAAAAATAAATAAAGAGACAGAAAGGAGGAGAAAGAAACAGAGGTGATGTCACACAAGTCGTAAGTCTACAGTTATTTCAGTTTGATATTCTTCCATCAGATCTGTGTACTGTGAGGCCTTCTGCATATCCCCATGGTGTTGTGATTGGCTCCTTTTTTTGCGCATGTTCAGCAGTGGCTACGGACATGCTGACTCAGTCATCCAACCTCTAAATGTATTCTGCAAGCACATTTCCTAAAACTGAGTAATTCCTTCCAGCCTCTGAAACACTGTGGCCTACTTTTAAACATCAACACTACCCTGTTGCTGAGCAAGTAGACAGGTGGAAATATTTGTTTAAAGGGGGAAAAATTCTTCATTCTTGTCCAGATAATATATGAAAACCTCAGCATAACACTTCTTTACAAACTGTTTACACACTGCTGCCTCTAATCATGGTTAAATGTGAGTCGTCAGTGTTTATTAACAGTAAAAAAAATTGGGGAATTAACACAAATTAAATTAAAATGCTGTTCTTAACAAAGCAAAACAAATGACCGTGATTCTCTCAGAAATTAAAAAAGCAAGGCCACCTAAGGAAAAAATGTTTACAAAAAGGCCAACCCAGTTACTATGAATGTTTTACATAAGACAAATAAGATATAAATATGAAAATATATTGAAATTGTCAATCACCATAACAAGTGTCCTCATAGATAAAGACCCAAAGTCTTTAGCCCCACTCGTGAATGGTCAGGAGACTGAACATTTAATGTTGAAGGACTAGGAAGTGTGTATGATTGTGAGATAGTGTGCAATTGATGGAGCTGTGTCTTTTGGAGAGTGTGCATCTGTCTATCTAGAAAACTCACCACAGGGATGACATGGGTGACACCGTCTCCGCTGTCGATGACAGTGCCTGTCAGCGTCCTCTCTCCCACCTGTCTGGATGTCCAGGAGGCTGCTAGAGCAAGCACAGCCTGGCGCACACACACACACACACACACACACAGAAATGTCATACTGATAATAATCTTCCGACTGTGTGTTCACATGGAAATAGACTACAAGTATTCTGTAACACACTCCCGTGCACTACTTCACTACACTGTCATGGTCACACCAGGAAGCAGTACACTTGCCTAAAATATGATAAAATGGTGAATTTAAAACTGACTTTTGAGTACATATTAGGATAACAGAACTATAAAGTAGATGAAAGAAATATCAAGTGTATTTCCTTATCATACACAAACGAGATGATGCAGAATATCTCACCTGCACAGCGATGTACAGGCCTGGAACATTGAAGGACTCGAACATGATCTCGGCTGTGTACTCTCGGTTTTCTGGTGTGTTCAGTGGAGGCTCTGTCTGCAGAGGTAAAATAACAGCACAAATAGACACAGCACAGTTATTCTGTAACAAAGTGTGCGCATTACAATTTTAATATCGAACTATGACAGCTTGGATTTTTTTGTCATGTTTTGCCAATGAACTTACATGAGACACCAAAGACAGAACTGTTGCATTTTGTAGTTTGTCGTAGTAGAGCCAAAATATTAATTTTACACTGAGAGAAGAAAGGAAGGCTTTGACAATGTCCATAAAAAGCAGGACCGACCACATTTTTAAGCTTCATACCAGGAGGAAGTAGTGGTCCTCAGGCTCAGCCCTCAGGTACTTGAAGATGATCTGCTCCATAAAGCGCTCCATTAGGTCCCAGTCCTCCACAATCCCATGACGGATTGGCCACTGTTGACACAAGGGTTCAGCTAATTAGAACACTGCACCAAGATACAATGGCAGCAGGAGAAGCATAAATACAAAACTGTAACATAAATACTGTAGAATGTGGTTGCTATAATGACGAGCTGCTTGCAACATCGCTTAAAAAAATATTGTCCTGCACAGCCAACTAAATCACCACACAGAGGAAGTATGTACCTACTCAAAATAAAATAATTCCTACATAAAACTGCTCACAACAAGGTCTGTGGATTATCTTGAGTAACCAGGTCAGCTGAGTATTTCAAATGTATTTTTGGCGCTTTGAGCACCACAAGCTGAGTGCCATTACACTGGATATAAGGCAGATATCTCTATGGCCGATATCTCCAACACTCTGCAACTTGCACCAAAACAATCTACATTGATGACCAGCACAACATGTAAGAGGAATAATATGTATTTTTTTAATTTGGGGTGAACTGTCTCTTCAATTTCTACATTTCTGGTGGCATAACAGTACTTTCATAATCACAACAACAACAACATCAACATCAAAATAGGTCAGTTTCCTCTCTGTTTTCAGGTTAACACCCAACAACAGTGTCTAAAATGCACAGCATGTAAGCCGTCTATTGACATCATGCAGTTGTTATGTCAGTGTCAGCAGGTGCAGCTGACTGCCTCCGTCCACAACACTTGGCGATGAAGGTAGTTTAGTGAACAATGAACAGGGCTAATCTAATATTGGCTCTTAAAGAATGAAACTAATTTGGGACTTTGAAACTTTGGACCCAAGCCGCTTCCCACTATAAAATGTGATACACTGTGTTAATGTCTGCTTTTCATTAGGGATGGGTATCGGTAAGATTTTATCGATACTACTACTTTTATCCATACTCCTTATCGATTCGGAACTAAATCAGTACTCTTATCGGTTCTTTTTCATTTCTAAATAACTGCTTTTTAGAAAATTTATTATTAAAAAAAATTAATTCAGAACAGGATAACTGAATATTTTGAATATAACCAAATGTTTCCAGAGCAGCAACGGTAATTTTTACATCAGCAAAGTCACTGTATGTTTAATATTACTGACATCACAATACTGAGTGAAGTTTAGTTTTTATCAGTCACTGTAAGTCAGTCCTCCTGTCCTCTGTCCTCGGTTTTCCTGTCCCCTCTTCTCCTGACCTCTGTCCTCCTGACCTCTGTCCTCTGTCCTGCTCTCTCTCTGCTGATGTGATTCACTTTGTGCAGGTAACAGTAGTGCTGGTAAAGACAGGACGGGTTGTTTGTCTCAGCCAGCAGCTAAGTTTCAAAGTATCTGCCCAATTTTACGATAAGTGTCAAACTAAGTTAGTCTACATACAGACAGCTGTCACTTGAGCTTATTAGTAACAATTAGCCATTAGCTGAACTAGCGTGCTGTCCTTGTGTAAGACATAACGTTAGTGATGGTGGATGAGAGACTGTGGAAGGAGCATGATGAATATCACTGTCTACATGTTTACATGTTCATGCTTGCTGAACACATGTATTGATAAAGTATTGGCTTCTTACTCGCTAAGGTTTAATTGCACTTACAGTAACGAGTGTAGCTGCCCTCAACTCCAGTAATTTTCGAGTTATCTTCACTTTGTTTCCACCGTGGCCACTCGGCTGTTCACCTACTACCGTGTCGTGTAGGTGTGTGTGTGTATGTGGGGGATTTCAGCCTCAGCACAGAGCGTAGGTGAGAGGCTCCAGGATGATAATGAATAAAACCAAAATTTGTAAAAGTACCGGCTAATTTAGTATCGGGTTTCGGTACCTATCCCTACTTTTCATTCATTAAACTGACTTTTCTCACAGTGAACATTTTAACTTGTCAAACAGACACAGGTGTCACGAATAACAATCGTTATGTCTGCATTCCATTTTGGTTTTACAGGGCTCTACACTGTGTCCAAAAGTCATAACACAGTACGTTCTGACTATATACAGTATGTGCTTTATACTCATCTTTTAGTATGCTGTCTATGCAGTTAAACTACAACAGGAGTGTGAATCACCAGAGGCCCCATGGTACAATATCATCACAATACTTAAGTCACAATGCAAGTAACACATATTGCGATATATTGGAATGTGTTACCTTTTTTTCAACTGTCAACATTTGTTTTACCTAATAAGATAAAGTATTAAAGATAATGTTTCTCATTTCAGTCATTTTTCTTACAGCAAAATCTATCACCTAGTGGACAGAATAAGCAATTAATTTCATTATTCCAGAGGGCTACTAATAGTTCCATTTGTATTTGCAATATTAATGAGTTATATAATAAAAAAATCAATACTTCCTTCCATCCATCTATACAATATTGCCACACAAAATATTGCAATACTCTGTTGTATTGTTTTCCTCCCACCCCTAATATACAAGAAATCAACATATTTATTAAGTCTAAGTTAGTTTCAGTCTAACTGCAACTTTAGAATGCTACTGCTAAAAGACAGCTAAATGTTTTTCTACCATCTACAATTAGATGTTTTTTTCCAAATGTAATTAGTTCCATCTTTTCCTTTGTATGTTGCATTATAGGAGAATGGTGTACATTTGTACACATTATGTTTACTTTATTTTGTTTCCCTTTACTGGTGAACACATTGAGAATGCAAAACCAGCTTAGAATTGGTGTGGGGTGCAGAAGTGGGACACCGTTCTGGTGTTGTGCATGCTGGCTAACTGGCTTACTGGGACACCTAACGGGAGCAAAGTCATCGTAGATAATATTAGTTGCACCTGCGCTTTTCCTATGAAGAGTGTACTGTGAGAGGTCTACTGCATGTACCAAAGCAGTCATTTGAATAACTGTGTGTGCTGCTGCTGTATTTTTTATTTTTTACACCTTTTAAAATATGCCCAGAGTCCCAGATAACCAGGAATAATTGTCATCAAAGTCATAGTACATTTACTGTACTAAATTTGGGTTATCTTATACATGATCTTATCTTCATCTAATCTCTATGTTATTCTATAGCTGCAGCAAGTCCAATTTACCCAGTAGTTCCTACATACCAACAGACTGTGATTTAACAAATAAATGCTAATCAACATCATTAAAAAGGCCATATTGTTGGAGAAATCAAGGTCGTCATTGGTCATTCCACATTAAATGTATAGCGCAGCTATTTAACATATTGTAAGGAAAATGAGTTTACAGATTGCATTCCCACACTGTGTTTGACCCTGGTGAAGTCTCTCTTCCCCTTGTCTGGGTAAAAGAAAAACAGTCACCCACCATTTCCGCAAATGGCGAGAATGTCTCCTTTAACCTGCATTTCGTTTGTGAATCACTGAATGCAGTGTGCACGCTGAATATATCAGTCCTCTAAAGAAACTGAATTTTTTTTTTTTCAAACATTTGTTTTGCCAGTCGCTTCTGTTGGAGTGCTGAGCTCTCAGGGTCATGTACCTTAGTGGAATATGTGGGCTTGTCTACTGCTTCATCTCCGATGTAGAAATCCAAGTCATCCACCCCCTTCATCATCCTCCGCTGGGCCTGGTCGCCGACCTTGGCTGACTCTTTGATGGCAATACCTGACAAGAAAACAGAGAATTCAATAGATAGCAACAGAGCTGTGCATATTTTATTGATGAATAAGTTAATATCATCAAGAATTATCAAACATTTACAATTGGTTTGCAATTCATATATAAAAACTGAAACTTTAAAACAGATGTAAAGGAAACTCTTAAGATTTTGAACCATGATTTGGGACAATCCCTAATAGAAAGAAGGCAAACGTCTTGATGGAGAAGATGATTTTTTTTGAATAATGACAAACTAAAGATGGTGTCAAAAAAGTAAAATATTTTCTTCTGTTCACAGATGCATCATGGTCATTGTTAATGTCACTGGCCTGCTTGGCTGGTGTTAGGAGAATTCAATGCACAGTGAAATACTCACATGATGGAACGATGAACTGCGGCTCTGTGTTCCCTGCATACCCCAGTTTGGTGTAACTGCAAGAGAAAAGCATCACATTTCATTATATAGAGGCTGCATGTTCCAGACAAAAGCAGCCACCTGCTACACTGCTGGCACTACATTTATATGCATGAGAGTTTACTTCAATAAAGATTAGTTTTGGCTTCCATCTCGTATGCTATCGTTTTGATCAATGCCATCACTGTCCTTTGGCGGGCTGGTTGGGTGCCAAAAGCAGTGGCAGCTCTGGAGTTTGCTAATGGGAGGCTATTAAAAGAGCCATTCATGTAGCATTGGGAAACTGAAGACTATTCATATTTGTCCAGGGGGAAAAGATCACTTCTGCATAAACTGACCATCCTTAATATAAACTAGCTGTGACCTCAACACAGCTGTGTTCTTTGTTGCCTTCTTCTCTATGCAGTAAAGAAACAGCCAAAACAATAACTATGAATGTATGAACTGTATGAATAAAAGAATGATGTTGATGTTTCCAAAACACGACTGGAACACATAAGCAACATTTCCACTGCCATGCTCCTAAAACATTCACTTTAAACACCTGCAGCCTTAGCATCAAAGGCTTTAGACTTCACAGCCTTCTTTATGTCTCTGCTCTGTTCAAATGGTGTTTTGTGGGGCACATGCTAACCAGATGTAGTCCTGACTGACTTAGGCCCAGACAGGACTCTGATACTTCCTGCACATAGGGCCCAAGGGACTGATAGAGGACACTGCTGACGACTGCCAAAGCACTGCGGGCATAATAGGCCACATCCTGGTCATAATAGTGGCTCCTTTGAATTCAACTTAATGAAAAAGAAAACCATAAAGGGCCACATCACCAGTCTTTAAAAGAAATGATCTGAGCAAACTTTGGTCTCAAATAGGCTTAATGTGAGTTATACCAATTAACAACTGTGTCTTTGGTCTGTTCCATGTACCAGTCTACAACTTTTTAGATTCAACATGGAAGATGTTTAATGAAATCTTTTGCATTTCCTGTCCTGGACACCTATAAAAAGGTCCTTATTCCTGGATAAAAATGTGGAAATGGTGTATTCAATTTTTATGCAGGCAACCACAGACTTGTGTGTAGAACAATAAAGAAAAAGAAGGAGAAACATGAGATTAAGACACCGCACTATCACAGGTTATGATCTTGGAAAAAAAGAGAACAATTAAGAGAGCTCATAACTTAAACTCATGTGCAGGGTGTCTACAGGTATCAGATAATTAATCTGAAGCATTTTAAAGACCTTTTCCAGATATTCCTTAACCAAAATTAAGACAACTTTTTGGACAAATCAGCTTTTTCCTTATTCAAACATTGCAGGTAAGTACAGTGGTAAGTGGTAAGTGTGGCCAATTTAATGACTTTTAAGGACTAATTTCTATAAAATTGAATTAAAGACAATTTAAGACTTTAAAAGGGTGACTGGTGTTTTTAAACATGGACCCTGTTTTCCCACACGTTGTGTCTAGGTGCTTAATGTAAATGACAATTGTACTTTGTCACAATGTAATCACTTGGGGCAATTGCGCATCCTCCATATACAGTATGTCCACTAAAAGTGCTCAGATTGTTATTGTAAGTGTCTAACAACATTATGGAAAGGATCCTTACAGAGGCAAAACTTGTGTTAAAGAGTAAGATCCTTTTTGTTTGACCTGAAATTGCCATCACCAAACACACCACACTTTGAGTGGATGTAAACTGACAATGCACAATTGCCCCAAGTGGTTACATTGCTGATTATGGTCTCACTCAATACTGGACCAATGTCAAAAACTTCTGTTGCCATTAATCACATGGACACAGAAACATGAGAAGATGGGGTCCACATTGAAAAATACCAAGGTTACCCTTTAAGGACCTACAGACACCCTGATGTCCTGCTTTCTTGTGTCAAGTAATGCCACCCTCCTCTGACATGAACTGACACTACCCGACAGGCGGCAGGGAGCACTCAAACACCACTACCTGTTTTTCCCGCATCCACTGAGTGACTCTTGGTTTGTCAGGATCTGAAAATAGTGTGGTGTGTGTGAAGTTATATAAGCTGGCAATTTCACCTATCTGTCGAGCACAGTGAAAAACCAACAGAGCTGCCAATGTTGATTTTCTAAGGTAGAGCCAGGACAAAGAATACAATGGGAACATGCAATAGATCATGTTCAAATACAGTAGAAAACTGGGAGAAATAAGCTTGTTGGCAGGTCTACTATGTGCAGTACTGCTAAAAATAATGGCACATTTATTTTAATCTCTTAGTTATACTGCCTTGCAGTATAGTCCTGCCTTGGAATACAGGGAACTTCTCCCACTAGTGATTTACTGTATCTGCTTAAAATAAGTCATGTCTCTGGGCTTGAAAGAGGTGTGTACGCAGGTGTTTGATCACTGCTACACCTTTGCTCACTGATGCCAGAACCACTTTGACAAACTGTTTGGACCAACCTCTTAAGTAACTTTCTCACTTGAATACAAAAAAGCATAAATTGGTGTTCAGTAGTAACAACAGCACTCTCCTGACAGTACTCTTGTAGCAACAGAATGTAGCAGCAGCACTCTGAATATCTTCATACCACAGAACAGTCTCAGCTTGTCTACCTCAACCTGCCTCAACAGGCTTACAATACACTGTGTGTCTGATGATAGTCAGTGGACATCATCACACACGACAGCTGGAGCTGAGCTCAAGAACCAACTTGAAACCACTTTTTGGTAAAATTTTGTGTTAGTATCTTTTTGGGTGAATCTTACAGCTTGATGAAGTATCCACATTTTGACAAATGATAATCTGTCATCTATAATGTGGGTCAGCTTTCCCTTTATTTAATTTGTACCCATGCTGACTGAGGCTCAGTGACTACAGCCTAATGTTATGAAATTTCAACTGTTTGCTTAAGACAGATGAAAAATAACTCCACCCAGCCCTCTGACTGCACTAAGCTGCAACTACTGGGATTTTATTTTTTCCTGCTCTGGAAGCCTTGCTGAGACAGTGCAATGCTAGTTTTGCACAAGAGACAACCTATGCAAAATTATACCCAAATCTGGATGCACCTGCAGTTCTTTCATGGTGTGGTCAAGCAATCTATTCTAATAATAGCAGCTAGGCTGCTTAGAAGGTTCATGTGTAAAAGGAAATGGAGTTGTCACTTTTTGGATATCATGAGCATGACTCAGAGACAGCTGTTGAACTCCCTCAGCCCTTTACAACATCTGCCCAAAGCTGGTACTCTCTGGCAACTCTGCAAAGCTATAGCACATCAAAGTTTCCACTTAAAACAACTAATCATGAACCAAAACTCAACCCAATCTGTGACTTAATGACCAAGCATTAAAAAACTAGTCCTTTAGTCATTGATATTGGAACATATGTTTTATGACTGTAAGGCTTGGCGAGAAAGTAGAAGCCATCTGCTTGATGAGCAGAGACGAGTGCAGGCCAACCTAATTCTCAGCTGCACTTTCTATTGCTGTCCCAGTGTAGATCAGAAGCAGCAGAGTGGTTAACAGCCTGAAGGGAGGAGGGGGTGAGTACAGAGGTATGCAATGTGAGGAGTGATGAGTTCAAGCCTCTACATGCAAGCAATGCAAACCACTTTTAGCCCCCAAAACTAACTGAGCATACCATCAAGCGGAGTTCTATCATTTGGAATAAATATGCATGTCAGCAGTGGTTACAAAACATTTCTCCTCCTCAAAGTGAGAACCACTCATATTAAAGGATACCTACAATAACTGTGGGGTTCATGTGGATAAGTAAAAGAAGTATTACGACTAAAGACTATCTTTCAAATGTCTTACATATAGTGTAAACCATCAAGAAAGAGGAAAAAAAAAAACTAGCTAAGGGAAGGTCAGCACACCGATCAATACAAACCTTGCTGCTGCAGGAGGAGCTAAGACAACATCTAGCCTCGTATAATTTTGTTTGTCCCTTAAACCTACATTTGCTGTTAATGTAGATTTGTATTGGGTCAGTACAAATGAGACAAACTGTTTAGGATAATAATCGGTAGCCTGACACAGAAGAGAAATTAGAGAAGTTAATCAAAAAGCATGCTCGGATGCCGAGAAACGACCATATATGGACTAAAAAGCGTGAATGAGGAAGTGTAGGCTGAATAGGAAGTAGTATTGCGCCTGCTCAAATCCAGGCTAACGAGCAAAAAGGATTGTGAATTCCACCAGTTAAAGTCACGGTCAGATATTTTCACGGGACACATTATTAAGGAAAACCAAATTCACGTAGAACAATAGACTATGGTGACGTTAACGGCCTGCCAGCTCCAAATGAATGAAAGCAGCTGTGAGGGAAGCCTGCCTCAGTCTGGTTTCGGGCTTGCAACAGTATACATTAGCTAGGCTTTTGCAGCGAAATCCCTTCCACAGGAAGAAAACATTTTCTAGTGATGAATCCCTCCCCATGATGAGACTAGCTAATAGGCAGGAAAACGAACATGAAAAATATACAGTGACTGTGTAACTTACGCCAGAACAGCTCAAATGACCTGGCTGGGTTTATCTCGGAATGCAACCGGGACACGGTAATAACATGTCACAGTTAGCTGCCTGTTAGCATATTAGCTCTCTGGCTAGCTGTCTGCATAACACAGAGGCAGACACACACACCCAGTGGCTGCTGCTGCTGCTGCTGCTGCTGACACTGACAGTCCCTGACCGGACTCAGCCTCTCGGTGACACCCGAGCCCCCTGTCTGCACACGGCGGGTCGGTTTGAACAGCTTACCCTGTGCCGCAGTCGACAACACACGCCGGTAACCGTCCAGCCATCTCTCCCCGGGTCTCTGCTGTTTAGAAACGATGAAATTTGATGGATAGCAGGCTGTGTCGGCTGGAGGATATGGCAAGCCGTCCACAGGCGGAACCCTGAGCCCCGCACAGTACTGTTTCCACTTCCGCACTCGGTTTCTGGTAGGCAGGGAGAGAGGCAAGATGGCGGAGGCCGGGTAGAGCGACGCAGGCAGGGCTATGCAGCTGTCAATCATCGAGGGAGGACCAGAAATCAGTTTACATGAACTCAGCCATGAACTCTAGGAGGATGTAGCGGTAATATTGTAATCTTGTACATTCATACAACCTCCTTTGTTTTACGTTCTCTAATGTACAACATGTTAGTTGTTTGTATTCTTTTTATAATGAATAACATTTTTGAGAAAAAAAATCCTTGTGATAAGTTTCTTTCAGGCCAAGTACTTGTCTCTGGGTCTCAGGATATAATCTTGGTAAACACGTAAATTAACCCTTTGATGTCCACAATAAGAAAAAGGTAGGCCTACTGGGGCAAAAATCTGCATTTTTATTTTCTTGGTGTAATAATGACAAAAATCAAAGTTTTTTTTAAACAGAAGCCATAGTTCTTTAATTATAGGCCTCTCCCAAACGGTTGAGAAGTGACTTCATGGTAATAGTAAAACAGTGAGAAAAAAATAAAAATTACAAACCATATGTTGTTGTAATAATAGGCCTAGTAGTATGTTAGTATACCAACATGTAGGCTATCAATTTGTTTCCATGGAATTAATAGTATTAACAGTACTAGTATCATTTCCACGAATGTATTCTAGATATCTACCATTACAATAATTTGAACACATTTCAGAAAGGTAAAACAATTGTACCAATATATTTTTTTCATCAAATATATAATGGAATAGCATTAATGTTTTATAACATGCCCCTTGTTGTGGACATTAGATCAATCTTTTCCACAGAATGTACATTACAGTACATTTACATTATATAAATCATACAAGTATGATATAAATTGACTTTTAAATAAATGTAGGCCTAATATTAAAGGTATTGTGCATTGTTTATGTGTCAGTTTTAATCTAAAATGGGCACTGAGTATCAATAATGTTTTCCTCAGGCTCCTCCTCAGCTAATATGTCCACCTTTGGACATTGAATATCCTGCTCTTTACTCTCTGGCTCTGTTTTTTTTTTCTCCAGTATACTTGTTGAAAATTGAGAAGAAGCAAGTCCCACAGTCCTCCACAAACGACACAAGTCAATATGCATATTCTAAAAGACTTAAAAAGAACAACAACAACAAAAACAATATATTTTTAGAAATGTGATCACTTACCTTCCTTGTTGTTGTTGTTGTTGTTGTTGTTGATGTTGTTTTTGCAATTCTACCACCATGTATGTTACATTACTGGAAAGCCCAGGGTGCCCTTTACGCTGTACATCAGAACTCACATTGTTTGCATGCATGGTGTATAAAATAAAGGCTTCAGTGCTATGTCCCCCACAGAGGACAAATATGAATTCCTTGGTCTCCTGTGTACTCAAATGTGTATTTTGTGGTTTATTTATTATTAATGAGATGTTCTCATCCCTTTCTAACATGGGAAATATAGCACACCATGTAGTTATGTAAATGAATGAAGATCTAAGAGACAATAAAATAATAATAATCATAATCATCTATGGCATTTCATATATATATATATATATATATATTATACATACATTATACTTCATAAAGACATTAAAAACTAAGTGTATTATTATTTTTGTTATTATTATTTGTATTAGTAGTAGTAGTATGGGAGCAGTATGATAATGATAAACAATCATCAAAAAATAATTTAACTATTTCTTCAATCGCCGGTTCTCCAGATCAGTAGGTGGCAGTAATCGTCCTGAAAAGTTGTTCGTCATCCGGAGTGCGTCAAAACTAAAGAAGAAGAAACAACCTAATCCGTGGTGCGAGAAACTGGTGTAAACATATATCATGAGAGATAATTATTTTCTTCCCAGGCTATGACACATTTTCGGGGTCAGATACGGGGGCCACACTGGGGCCCCACCATGGACAACATGCTGATAGATTTCTGGCGTAGACATGAATGCCTTTTTAATTCGTCCGTCGATGCTTACTACGATAAGGATTTGAAGACCAAGCTGTGGACCGAGTTCGCCTTGTCCATCGGAAAGCCTGGTAAGGAGATGACAGTGTATTGTTGGTGCTGAATTCAGTCAGTGTTACACCAAGAAAACCTAAAGCAGTATGCAGTCTCAGGGGGAAGACCAGCGGTATGAACCCAGCTGAACTTTACTGGAGTTTGTATGTATGGAAATATGTAAATTACATTTACAGAGTAGCCTGCACTTTATGGTTTATTCTTACTTCTTTCTTACTATCAAATTACAGCTGTTAAGTCACAATAAAGCATATAGATATGACCTTGGACAGTAATAGTTGCAATAATTCAACTAGGCTACAACAATACTTGGTGCAATTATTTAACTGTGCAATATTCTTCTCAGATTATACCTACACTTAACCACTCTTGATTGTATATTTAACAAATGTTGCACATATTGTATATATTTCTTATTCTTATTTCTACTTATGTATACATTATGTTGTACATTTTAGCTTTATACACATTCTTTATGTTACTTTACATACTAGTTTTCTACACTGCAGTGTGGCAAGGGATTGTTAATACACTTTACATACTCAGCATATTATACATATTTTACATTGTTAAATATTTTACATCCTGGTGTTAACATTGTAGCATACTGCACATATTTTACTTTATGTTTTTACATACTGCATACTGTATACTCGTTATTTCTACTTCTATCATTCTCTTCACTTTACATCAGAGCAACTGCAACAGATCGCAATTTCCAGGCAGGGATCAACAAAGTATTTCTGATTCTGATTCATAGAAAGTAATGCACCATATTTACTAAGACATGTTTTCACCTTGCAGTATCTGATGTTGAGAGAAGATCAAGATCACTCCGGACTCAGTATGGGAGGGTGTTATGGCACCCAGAGAGGGTCAGCACTGCCCAGCAAAAGATGCTTAGGGAGAAACTTGATTTCTTGAGGCCTTACATAGTTCGTAGGCGAGGTGATTCATTTCTGGTAAGTTGGAACTAATGCAGAAAGCCTGCAGACACTTTCCTACAGCTCTGATTACAAATGTGTATGTTTTTGCTTGCTATTTTTGCAGGAGGACAAGTTTGATGATCGGGAAGAGGACGATGAGGAGTTGGAGACTGAAGGAAGTATTGACCAGGAGATGGGAAATTCATTTGATAGCTCACTGGATGCTGATGTGACTGGGCAGGATCTGAATAATGAACCCCACCCGTCGTCGAGCCTGAACCCCGCTCCCCTGCTCTGTCCAAACCCGCAGCCTCAAGTTACAGAGGTTGTGTCTTTGAGCTGTCCTCACCATCACAATGATGAGGGTTCTGCTGATCAGGCTGACCAAACAGCTGCACCACACACATCCAAACACAACATACTAAACCAGTTTGCAGAGGTTATGTTGGCGGATATGCGTCAGATTAAAGACCCTATGGTACTAATGAGACTCCGCCGTGATATCACTGACCTGGTGTTCAAAGCAGTGGAGGAGGACATGAAGAGACGATGCGCTCAGGCACCATCCATGTCCATGCTAGTAGAAAGCACGCAGTTACACAGCTGCTCCAGGCCCCAACATCAGGTACCTTCACAAACAAACCACTCTTGGAGGCAGAGGTTTTTGAAGAGAAGGAGCAAAGGGTGTGAGATCGGCAGAAGGATACAGAGTTGGGAGGAGATGAAGCACATGAGGAGAATGTCCAGGAGTCAGTTATTACAGCCTGTCCAGCAGGGCCAAGCACCAGAGGGGATGAGTGAAAACGGCTCTCAGATTATTATTCAGGCTTCTGAGATCAAAAGAGAGACAGAGCCACACATGGTTAAGATTGAGGATGAAGCGCTTCCATCCGCTTGACATTTTAGACACAGGGTTGCCACTATTTCTCCTGATTACAGTCGTCTCAGTCAGTGAGTGTAGGTTAGAAAGTTTCTCAAGAATTGAGACACTTAAATCAGTCATTCAACAGTAATTGATAACAGTAGAAATCACATACTGACATGTACCAGTCTTGTAAATTGCCCTCTTTGCCACTCAGAGGTCCTGGTATTTTTAACATCTTAGCACTTAGTGGCACTTCGTAGAGGATTCCAATTATCCATGTTGATACCAGTAAAAGACGTGGGACTATTACCAGGATAAAGAGGTATCTGAAGACTTAAGGACAATAAATTGTAATACCAAGGACCACATGCAAAATCAGAAATCAAAGCAGAAATCCTTTATTTGCCTTTTCAAACATAAAATGTCTAGTTTTTAATGAATCTATGCCTTTTAAATATAATAATCCAGACTAACTGATACTTGGTCTGTACCGTACGGTTGGTATTTAATATGGGTGTGACTTTCAAACCTGAAAACTCACAGTCTTACAAGTGTGATGTGTGATTTCTGGATAATTCTGAGCTGTAAGCACAAGGCAGTGGACGCTGTGTGATCCGACTGGAATACGTGACGCTGAATGGATATTTTGATGTTCTGCTCCTATTAAAAAGAAAATGCTGGTTTCATCTTTGGTGTGTTCCATGTGGGTTTGTGGGAGAATGCAGTCACAGTTTACATCTGTGTCTCTGAAAACATATGTTTCACACACAACTCCCCCTACAGCACAGAAGATCTATACAATCAGCACAGTTTCAAGGTGGACGTCCATGATTAGTGTCACCAATTCACCCTTTCTTAGTTATGACATTTTTGCAGAATATTATGATGTCACTGAAAAAACTATAGGTATGCTGCCGCTGGCTCACAGAACATCTGATGATGGGGTGCACATTCAAACGCAAGATCCAGGAGGCCGTTTCAACATTTTATTGCAGACAGTAGTTGAACAGTTCTATAGTGGTTGTCAGATGTTTTTTTCTATAACAAGGAATATTAAAAAAAATGTTGCAACTCTGCGTAATGTTAAACAATAATAATAATAAAATATTAGTTATTTAGGTATCATTTAACTTTTGTCATTAATGCATCTGCTACGGTGTTAATCTTTTTTTCTTCTTTTAACAACAGTTTAAACGTAGGAAACTCAGAACAATAACACAAAATAATCTGTTAATTTTAGATTATACACACAGGATTACCAAAGTCAAACATTATAAAGTTACAAAGTCTATATTCCACTCACATTAGTCCTCTCTTTGTTCTGTCTGGCATGTTTGAAGGGCAAGAGAGAGTCACAGTCCTGAAAATGAGTCTTGTAATCTTGGAGAAGAGTTCCAGTCGAGAGTGCAGGTCGGGTGGAGACTTGTGATATAAGCCACAGTGAAACTGACCCTTGACCTTTTGGATGCAAAATGTCATTGCTTTATTATTTTATCATTTCAGACTTTTAGGTGAAATTTTGTAATAAGTAAAATATTAATTCTTAAGTTGTAGCCAAAAACATGTTTTGTGAGGTTACAGTGACCTTGACTCTTGACCACCGAATTCTGATCAGTTCATTGTTAAGTCCGAGTGGATGTTGGTGCCAAATTTTAAGAAATTCCCTCAAGGTGTTCTTGAGATAATGTGTTCACAAGATGGCAAGAATCCCTCAAGTTCTACTAAAGACTGAGTCATTCCTTCAGAGAATTTTCAAGGATGCATATGTGTATCCTCAGCAGGTATCAGGTGCCCACAGTTCTTTGTGCACACTTTCCAAGAACTGAAGGCAGGGCCTCTTCAGTGACACACACCCAGGCATTTGCTACCCTGTCCCAATGTGTGTTCTTTAAGCGGCTGCATTTTAAAGAGGCTACATCATTGAATCCTGCCGAAGGACAGTTCCAATGTCAAGAATCCTTTAAATTCTGCTGAGGACTGAGTCTTTCCCTCAGAGAATTTTGAAGGATACATGTGTGTATTCTCAGTACTCACTGTGCACAAATTGCCAAAATTGATGGCGATGGACACTTGAGAACTTGCTAGCACTAAATGTTTTCTTCTTTTAGCATAATTTTTTTTCTTCTTTTAGCAGAATACTTGAAACCACACCAAATGACAGCTATTAATTAAATTAAATGATGCACTCCTACATGCCTGACTCTTTGACAATGGTGAAAAATCAATGCATTTCTTTTACTGCAAGATTTTGTTTTCAACTTTTAACTTTCAAACATCAAATGGTATGTTTTAAAAACTCATCCATGTTTTCTTAAAGAAAAAAAAAACAACTGGTTGAAAGTTCCAGACTAAACGTTTAAAAAATATTGATAATATAATTTGTAGTTATCTTCCCCCCCCCAACAACCACAAGCCTATCCACCGGCCTGACACGCCTGTGCAATGAGCGTGAGGTCCTTCACATTTTCACTCAGGCACTCCACACTGGTACCCCGAAGGGTCCTCAACACCGGACACATACACACGTGTGTCGTGCGCCATAAAGATGGCGGACCTACAGATGAAGCTTCTCCGCAAGAAAATTCAGAAAAGAAGTGAAAAGAACAAAGAGCGCAAACTACTCCAGACACAGACAGAGGACACAGAGGCCGGTATGTGCTGTAAATAAACTAGCATTCTGTTGTTGTTGTTGTTGTTGTTGTTGTTTGTTTTCTGTGTTTCTGAAGTGGTGGCGAACTCAACCTGCTAAGCTAGCAGCGTTAGCTCCTCACGGCATGATTTTTAATCAGGAATTCTTGTCACACCGGTTAAACGTTTAATGTTTCAGACAGATAAAACGTGAGCTGACGTTAATTTTTAACAGTAGATACTTGTTTGTGTTTGTCACCATTATTTGTCACTGAATAGTGTGATTTATAAGCTTTGCTAAAATGTAGCTAGCTTACATTGCAGCAGTAACGTTACAATTTCCAAAGTTATATGTAACGCGGTAGAGAACTCTTAACTCTATATTGACCTCCATTAACGCGAATAAACATTTTCCAGGAAGCATAATTATAGAAAACAACTTAACTGCTTACAGCTCTCCGCATTATCTTGATAATACCTGCTAAATGTGAGATTTGTTACAATGTGTTTGACAGTGAACTCAAACGGATTGGCAGAGGAGTGTTGTGAGGAACCAGCAGCTGTTTGTAAAGCTGACAGCAAGCCCAAGACAAAAAAGAAGAAGCAGCTTGGGGTACCATTGGAAGGGACCACATCAGAGGAAACTTCTCTGAAGAAGAAGAAGACAAAGAAGAAAAGAAAGCTTGCTGACACTGCTGAATCACCAGGTAACAGCTGGAGGAGTTGACCCATCTGAATTTGACACACTACACTTTTTTGTTTTGGGTAACTGATGTGAAATTATCCTCTATCCAGCTGAGAAGAAGACCAAAACAGTGAAAGAAGCAGAGGAGGAGGAGGAGGGAGCAGCAACATTAGCAGATGGAGAGCAGGCTACTGAAAATCCAGACGAAGCTTCAGATGAAGAAGAAGAGGACAAAACTGGAGAGGGGGATGATGAAGAGGATGATCAACCTGAATTACCATCTGGCTTGACAGGTATTGAAGAAATAAATGTCTGCGTACTTTAGGCCTGACTGGATCTTCAGCAGTTTAGTAACTTATGACGATGTTCATTAGCTGAGTACAGTAGATAATAAGAGCATGGAGCATCTGGACAGGCTCTGTGGTAAGACAGCACAATTTTCCTTAGTGTATAATTTTACTAAAGGCCCACTGCAAAAAGTTCAATGCTTAAAAACCATTTGGTGAGACTTACTTTTCTGTAAAAGCTGTTTCATCAAAAAGTTTAACAATACCCAAGTCTGATTTGAATGCTGTCAGGTGAACGTAAAGTGCTGTGATTATTTAGATCCTAATCGTAATTTCCAACACACACAAAAAAAGAAGAAATCAAAAAGATAAATAAATCATTAAGATCCATGAATGAGAGAATTAACAGTTGTAGAGAAAATCCTTCTCATGTCAGATCAGGTTAGGAAAATAAATTAAACAGAATTAAATTTGATGTATTATTTCTCCCCTTGCCATGCAGGGTTCAGTATAACTTTGATTCACGCCAAATGTTGGTGTAAAGAAACTAGTAAACACTTAACACAAAGCATCTTAGGAAATAGGTGTGTAACTGAGTCACAACCTAACATCAAGGGATGAGAATCACCAGAGAATCCACAGTATGTCACAATTCACCCCTGTTGTCACAGTGAAATCTTTGTCTGACCTGTCTGTCATTCTCACACATGTGCATGCACACAAACTACATTATTAGCCTGGTAAGGCATGTACACACATGAACAGGACACCTTAAGCAGAAATCCAGCTGTGTTGTTTTTAACCCCATTTCTTATTTGCATGCCATCTAAGAAATCGGGTTCAATCAGAAGGCAGACGATAACCTGGCTCAGTTTTTCAACAAAAATAATCTGTATCAGAATGATGAGGATTTGGAAATCCTATATTTTGCAATCCAAGATCAGCAACTGTGATACTCGACTTTCTCCATATCACCCAGCCTTATTACAAATCACTTATTTGACCTCGGTCCAATCAGGGCACAGAGAGAGAGTTCTACAGTCTTTGATTGGACTGTAACCAGCAGTTGTTTTGGTTATAGATTAATCTGCAGATAAACTCATGATTAATCAATGAATTGTTTAATGGCCATTAAATATTTTGCGATTTATTTATCGATTCTTCAACTAATTGTTGCAGCTCTAGTTTCTAGGTGACATTTTACAGTGCAGGACATGATTAGGTATGGAGCTCTTTTAAAATATATATTTTTACATTCAGGTGGTTCAAACCTATGTGTTTTTTAGAAGGAATAATCGAACGTCAAGTGTTTTTAACCATCCACCCGAGGTGAAAAACAAAATATAGCTGGTTTGCCTTTATGTGTTGCCCTTTCAGTGTTTCCATCATGAAACGGGTGTCAGCTAAGGCATACAGAGACTCTTGTGGTTGTCTTTGGGAGAAGTCACCAGTGACTTTCCTGACAAGAGTAACTGCAAGGACACAGTGGATTTGACTAGTGTGTTATGGCTGATTATGTTGCCTTCTCTTTCTCTACATGCTGCTTTGTCATGCTTCATCTCAGCCTTTCTTTAAATGGAATCTGCTTTAGGGAAAGCATTCCATTCATGAACTATTGACTGGTATTTCAGGAGCATTTGAGGACACATCCTTTGCCTCCCTTGCTGAGCTGGTAAGTGAGAGCACGCTGAAAGGAGTAAAGGAGATGGGCTTCGAACACATGACTGAGATTCAGCACAAAAGTATCCGTCCCCTGCTGGAAGGAAGGTAAGTCTCCCATTCTCCTGAGCTGTGGCCTTTACAGCTCAGTTATTTTAAGGAAAAAATAAAATATTTATACTAATATCACAGTGTGACTTTGTTGGTAGTGAAACAGTGTTTGCCTCTCTGTAGGGACGTTCTGGCTGCTGCCAAGACAGGTAGTGGTAAAACTTTGGCCTTCCTCATCCCATCTATAGAGCTCATCTACAAACTCAAGTTCATGCCCAGGAATGGTAAGACCCCTGTTAATGTATCCTCTCTCTTTAGTGTTTTCTGGCTTCAGTACTTTCTGGGATGCTGAGGGAGAGGGAAGCAAACTGCTTTTACCTACTGTATCAAACTGTATCATGTAAGTTGACAGGAAGCCATTAACTTATGTCCTCCTCTTCCTCTCAGGCACTGGTGTAGTGATCCTATCACCCACACGTGAGTTGGCAATGCAGACTTATGGTGTGCTGAAGGAGCTGATGACACACCATGTGCACACCTTTGGTCTGATCATGGGGGGCAGCAACCGCTCAGCTGAGGCCCAAAGACTGGCCAACGGTGTCAACATCCTGGTGGCTACACCTGGCCGTCTACTGGACCATCTGCAGGTGAGCAGGGTCCTGACACAAAGACACTCCTACCAACAATTCCAGAGCCATCACATGTACTGAGTACCTTATCAAGATGATGACATGAATCCAGACAGTATATGAAACAGGTCGTTACCCATTCATATTGCAATCACAACCATTAAGGCAAATTCAGGCAATCCCCGTGAATACTGTGCAACCTTGCACTTTTGTCCAATCACCACAACTTTACCACAAATTTGACTGTTAAAAATGAGTCACATCTTATTTCACTGTAGAGCTGCATGTTGCGTATTGATTTGCTTCACCCCTCTCTCAGTTTATAATGAGACATCTGCTGTACGTGGGACATAATAGCTTACACAGTGAGAAGGCTAACTGTTCACACGGCTAATGTTACCCAGTTTGTAGTAATGGTCTTAATGACAGTCGAGTTTTTTTGCTCTGAGATGGTTGGGACCGCTTAACGGCTCGGTGTCAGATAGCCGCTGCTGCTGTTAGCTGGTGCTAACCAGGCAGAGAGAGCAGGAGGTGAGCAACTAACGGAGACAGTCCTTCAGCGCTGCTTCAGATGGCAGCAACAGCTGATTGTCAGTGATCAGCTTTTGCCAACCGCCTCACATCCACCCCCCTCCCACCTTCACACGTAGATTTAATTCTGTTGGAAACACTCAGTGCTTTATGTAATAAACTCCAAATCCATGACAGCATCACAACTATTTTTGCAGTTTTCATTTGCTCCTGCAATTTTATTGCAAGAAAATGCCTAAAAACATCACATGCATTACATTTTTTTAGGGAAACCTGCAGTGAAATCAAGTATATCAGGCCGTAACAATCACAAAAAAAACCCGGCAGAAATCCTGGAGGGACTGATTAGAAGTCATCATGTGTTTTAGAATTGATAGCATTGACACATCAATCAAACATAAACGTATGTGTTGCTGGTGTGTTCCTACTGTAAATGTCAAGTGTTTCTGCTGCTCCTGCTAGTTGTTAATACTTGGGTAAGAATATTAAAAATCAATACTATTGTGCCCTCAGAATACCCCAGGCTTCATGTTCAAGAACCTCCAGTGTCTGATCATTGATGAGGCTGACCGTATCTTAGAGGTGGGCTTCGAAGAGGAACTGAAGCAGATCATCAAACTGCTGCCAAGTATGTATCTATTGTTGCTGAGCTTCCTCTTAAATGGTTTTTTTTTTTTTGGTACTGTTTTGTTACAGGGGACGCCTAGCAGTTGTAGTATTGTACTTTCATAAAGTTAGGGGACTTTGATGATGATTTTTTTAATAGTGGTCAAAATTGATACAACATAAGCAGAGGTATGTTAAGTCAATATTATGCTCCAAAAACACAGGATCTCTCCCATAATGCAACTTAAAAACATCTTTTATCAGATCATCTCTGCCTATTAAATGCCTGCACTTAATACCTCACACTGCTGGTTTAGAAGAATGACTGTCTGTTTATAGACTTCAAACCCAAGCAAAGATAAGTCTGGTGACATCAGGGTTATTTTCTCAGACTTGTACTCTTTGTGGTTGGTTTAAGTTATATACAGTATTTTGACACTCTACAACAGGCATGTCCAAAGCCCCGTCGGGGGCCAGTTGTGGCCCTGCAGCTTGTCTTTCAAAATATGCTATATGTGGCCCACTACACAACATTGGCTAATCTAACAAGATCATTTAACATTTTTTCCGTTCACCTCACAGTGGCAGGACTTTCATACAGTTAATAGACATGCACCAAG
The DNA here is from genome assembly GCF_006386435.1 of Epinephelus moara. NCBI lineage: Eukaryota > Metazoa > Chordata > Actinopteri > Perciformes > Serranidae > Epinephelus > Epinephelus moara. The sequence goes on from NC_065512.1 coordinate 36,923,801, forward strand.
TAGGAGGGTGGAACGGATGTGTTTGCATAAAGAGACAGTAAACAAGCAAACAGTTAGCTAACAGCATACATTTCCTGTCAGGTAGCAGACAACAAAGAAACATTAAGTTGACAGTGAGGGCTGCTGCTTTCAGGAGTATCTTTTATTGAAAGATGAAACAGTTGTTTGTTTCACTTGTGTGGGATTTTTTGAAAATAACCTGTAGGATGCAAGAAGCAGTTGGCTCCCAGGTATTTTCACATTATGTATTCTGGCCCCCATTCAAAAAAGTTTGCACACTCCTGGTCTTTGACAAAAAAAAAACCACTTGAACCTCTGACTCATCCTGCGCTCTCTAAAGTCGGGCTCAGACTACACGCAGTGATGCATTGCTCTCCGTGGCACGGTAATCTTAATGATATCCTGTGGTGTGCCATTATTTTCAAATTGTATAGTGTGTGCATAATTGAGATTTGAGTGAACATCATGTGTTAAGTTTCTCCTCATGTGCGTGATGCAACCCAATTTCAAAATTGGCTAGGAATTTTAAAACCCCTGCCCGGATTAAATCATTGTAATGTTTCTGGCTCTGTTTTCTCCAGAGAAGAGACAGACGATGCTGTTTTCAGCCACTCAGACCCGTAAAGTGGAGGATTTGGCTCGCATCTCCCTGAAGAAAGAGCCCCTTTATGTCGGCGTAGATGACAACAAAGACAATGCCACTGTTGATGGCCTGGAGCAGGTACTGTCTGCTACATTCCTGTTAAATCAAAGTTATACAGGAGGTGGACTGGCCTTGAAAGTGATCAGCACATTGAAGTGATGTAAAGTGATCTCTGTTGTGTTTCAGGGTTATGTGGTGTGTCCATCAGAGAAGCGCTTCCTGCTACTCTTCACCTTCCTGAAGAAGAACCGCAAGAAGAAGCTCATGGTCTTTTTCTCCTCCTGTATGTCTGTGAAATTCCACTATGAACTACTCAACTATATTGACCTGCCTGTCATGGCCATCCATGTAAGACATGTCACGAACCTTCAAGCCACATTACATCAAACGCAGCATTCAGATACGTCAGTCTCCCCTACAAAAACATCTGTTGTAAAAAGGGTTGTTCTCAATCATCTTGTTTCCAGGGCAAGCAGAAGCAGACCAAACGTACCACCACCTTCTTCCAGTTCTGCAACGCTGACTCAGGCATCCTGCTGTGTACTGACGTGGCAGCTCGAGGCCTGGACATCCCTGAGGTGGACTGGATCGTCCAGTACGACCCCCCAGATGACCCCAAGGTATCCAAACTACTACTACATTATACAAAATAATAATGGTTCAAAATTGCAACAAAAAATGATAAAACCAGTTTTATCCCAAAAGCTCATTTTAATATATATGAAATGAGAGAAACAGACCCAAATGGTTCACTTAGTTTATAACTAACCGCTTGGCTCATGAACACTTATTATTACAAATAATGGCGTCACTTGTGGGGTCGAGTCCCAGCGTAGGACTCCTGTTAAGCTTAGCTTTCTATCTGCAGGAGTACATCCACAGGGTGGGCAGAACAGCCAGAGGCATCAATGGCAGAGGCCACGCGCTCCTCATCCTCCGACCAGAGGAGCTGGGATTCCTCCGCTTCCTGAAACAGGCCAAGGTAACCATCTCAAAGTCTGCTGTGGGGTTACTGTCTGTCACTGTATATACTGTTGGATAATTCCACAATTTACACATTACAAGTGCAAGTGTCATGTCTTTAATGGAATGGCTTCTGTTTACACTGCTCTTTTATTGTCCAGGTCCCATTGAGCGAGTTTGACTTTTCTTGGAGTAAAATCTCTGATATCCAGTCCCAGGTAAGAATCTACTTCTTTTTTTTTTTTTTTAAGATATTTTTTGGGGCATTTTTGCCTTTATAGATAGGACAGCTAAGTGTGAAAGGGGGAGAGAGAGGGATTGACATGCAGCAAAGGGCCACGGGCTGGAGTCGAACCCGGGCTGCTGCGGCAACAGCCTTGTACATGGGGCGCCTGCTCTACCACTAAGCCACCGACGCCCCAAGAGAATCTACTTCTTAAAGTGACAGTTCACCCTCGATTGAAAACACACATTTTTCCTTTTTTTCTGTAGCGCTGTTAATCAGTCTAGATTGTTTTGGTGTGAGTTGCTGAGTGTTGGAGATATCTGCCTGCCCTTTAAAACGATGGAACTACATGGCACTCAGCTTGTGGTACTCAAAGCCCCAGAAACGCTCAACATACTTTTAACAGCAATATTACATGGACAAGAGGCTTGTGTTTGTGACCGCGCAAGATCGAAACATTAACCCCTTTTACACTGCCAGATTTTCCGCGAATGTTGGGCCCTTTTGCCGACAAGCTGCGAGCGCTTAGACACACAGAGCCGGATTGGCGAGTTGATCCGAGGTGCCCAATTTTCCGCCTCATAGGGTAGTCATATTGGTGGAACCCTTTTAGTTTAAACAGACAGAGGCGGCCTTCCACAACGGGAGGGTCTGTTGAAGACTTGTGGGAGTAGCTGTTGATGATGCCGCACGTGCGAGCCACTGGCAGTGGTTAAACGGGAAATAGCTGATAGCAGGAATTAGCGAGCAGCTAGTAGCAAGAGGGAAACGCAAGCCTGAAAGACACTGTAAAGATGAGCAACTGGGGAGACAAGGAATTGCGCACCCTCCTTGGACTTGCAAACGAAGAGGCCATTAACCGTCAGATGATGGGGATGGTGAAGAATGGGCCGACTTACAAGACAATCGCTGGCTTCCCTTCCACGTCACTGTTTACGTCACATGCTGAGCTACACGTTTTGTTACTTGCTCACGCCCCCCATTGCCCCGAAAAAGGCACATTCTGTATAAACAAAAGTAGGCAGGCGGCATTTTGCTGCACTCCCCGATTTTGTTTTCATACTGCCAATGCTGAAAAGGACTGATTGGGCTTTCCTGCAAATTTGCACAACTCCTAACTAAAAAGGGCTATAAATGGCGTCCTCCTTGGCTGAGCTATAACGTTGGCTAGCTCAGTGGTGCTAGTTGAGCTAGCAGTAGATGCACGCTTCCTTATGTGCGGTGATACGGTTTGTGGGTGTAGTTGGGTAGAAAGAAAATAGGTCCTACATAAAAACTGCTCACAACAAGATCTGTGGATTATCTTGAATAACTGGGTCATGATTTCTGGAAAGAGACGTTTAGTTTTAACATAAAACACTTTGTGTCGGGCAGAGGCATCATGTTTTCAGGTTGTCTGTCCATCTGCTCGATTCTTGTGAACGTGATGTCTGGGGATCACCTGGAGGGAATATCTTAAAAGTGAAAGTTAAAGCTCCACTGATTGTCTCACACCTGAGTGTGTGAAATTTGTTCTCCGCATTTGACCTATCCCCTGAGGGAGCGGTGAGCAGCAGCGGTGCTGCGCTCGGGAATCATGTGGTGATCTAAACCCCCAATTCCAACCCAGTGATGCTGAGTGCCAAGCAGGAAGGCAATGGGTCCTATTTTTATAGTCTTTGATATGACCCGGCCGGGGATCCAACCCATGACCTCCCAGTCTCAGGGCGGACACTCTACCACTAGGCCACTGAGCTAGCCTTCAAATTTGACGTCCACTTGGATGCAAGGATGAAGTGATTTAGATTTTGGTAGTCAAAGGTCAAGGTCACTGTGACCTCACAAAGCATGTTTTTGGCCATAAATCAATCATTTATATGCTAACAATGGCACAATTCCACACAAAAGTCTGATAGTACAAAATAATGAAGTGATGGCATTTTATATCCAAAGGGTCAAAGGTCAACTTCACTGTGACATCATAATAATCTGCAAAAACACTTTTCTGGTCATTATTCAACATCATATCTCAGGAACAGAAGAGGAGACATTTGGTCAGATACTGAATTGGTGACACTAATCTTGGGTGTTCACCTTGAAACTGTGCTGATTGTATAGATCTTCTGTGTTGCTGGGGGGGGGGGGAGATGTGTGTGAAGCATCGTTGTTTTAGAATTTGTAGCTTTTCAGCAACATCTATATTTGTGGCACTGTCCACTGCCACTGTTGCACATGAGTCTGGGCAGATATGGATGTAAACTGGTAGTTTAAATGGGTTTGTTTGTTGTTGTTTTTTGATATCTCAAACTACCGGCAATTCGCATTAAACAGTATATATTGATAAATAGCACTACAGGGAAGGGGAAATGTATTTTTGATGTTTGGGTGAACTGTCTCTTCAATAGATGTGATGATGTCTCAGCAGCTTCAACATACCTTTAAATGCAAGCTGTTGTTTTCTTAAGTTATCAACTGACTGCTTGAGTCTAATTTCTGTCTCTTATTCGTAGCTGGAGAAGCTGATTGAGAAGAACTATTACCTCCACAAGTCAGCCCAAGAGGCCTACAAGTCCTACGTGAGGGCTTATGACTCTCATTCGCTCAAACAGATCTACAGCGTCAACACCCTCAACCTCCCCATGGTGGCACTGTCCTTTGGCTTTAAAGTTCCTCCATATGTTGATCTGAGTATCCTTTGCTGTAATTCTACAGTTATGTTAAACACAGCACATTGTTTGTTGGATGTGTTAAGTGTGTCTAGTCATTATTTGTGTTCCTCAATTCATGTAGAAATGTAAGATTAAGAACTGTTAGTTCTCCTTAACTCAGCTCTTCTCTCCAGACGTCCACAGCAGTAAAGGTGCAAAGTTGCAGAAGCGCGGCGGTGGAGGCGGTTTTGGATACCAGAAGTCCAAGAATGCACAAAAAGCCAGAATCTTTAAGCATGTCAACAAAGGAAAGGGTGACAGGAGGCAATTCTCCCGCTGAACCCCTTCAAATAAACTCCTCCTGGACTGATTCCTCTGCTGTGTATTTGAAGAACTGCCCTTTTTTATTACATGAACTTCCTGCTTTGAACAGGGTGCTTATAGTGTGTAGGGCACATCTCTCTCTGACGTCAGTTAGGCCCAGCTGTCCTCCTAAGAGTTGTTTCCAATAATTTTTTGTAAATGTAAACATTGTGAATGTTGTGTTGAAGAGGCCGCTGCATTCCTTGTGTGTGCCACTGTGGACTTCAGATCAACAAAAATACTCACTTTTCTAACCTTTCTTCATTTCACCTGACTGGAAGATTAAATCTCTATTGACTTTAAATATATAAACTTTGCTGATGCTAATTTCAATGAAGCCACTTGATAGAAGCCACATAAGGTGCTGATGTTTGTTTTTTATTATACATCATATTATTACAGCATCAATACATTCCTGCAGAGCTGAAGGACTCTTCCTATGCATGTCGTCAAACAAAGCAACTGGCAGGCACACAGATAGGATCAGGGATAATTAGCTACACATTACAATGTTAAACACGCACCTTTTAAAGTAAATCACAGTCATCAGAAATATATACAGTAACCAAATGTTCCCTTTAGTTTAAAGGTTCTGTATGCAACATTCAGAGCATTAATATAGCAGCTAACCACCATTTGTTGAGTAAGGATATAGTGGAATAATGGCGTCCTGAGCACAGAATGAAGTCATGCTCTTCTGTGTGTTGTAATCAGAGCTTTTCGTACTCCTTTTCCACCAAATTAGCTCTGGTTCTTGAACCTGTTCCGTTCAGGATTCTTGGAACCTTGGTGATATGTGGTGAACCAGCCTGCGTTTCCATCAGTTTTGGGCAGAACCAGTGTAATCAAGATGTGCCGTAGCCGGAGGGTGTTGCACAATGTACATTTAGAGTAGTGGAGTAGTAGCAATTGTGAATTACACTGATTACCTGCAAACTTTTGTTCTGATACTAGATATTTTTACCCTAAAAAAAGCATGCCCAACTATAAATGAGACCACTGCAGCTCTTTTTGGTCTTTCTCACTTGCCCTCTCCATGATTTTGCCTGTTCCCTCTTCTCATTATTACACACCTGCTAATGTTATGATTTGTGCTTTAGGTCAAGAAAACCTGCTTCTTTTGGTTCCAGCTTAGAACCAACTATTCTGGATTCTGAACCAATTTGTTTTTTGTCGAAATGCTCTGAATGATTAAAAATTAGGCGCAGGAACCAGAGCAGAACCAGTTTCATGTAGGTAGAAAAATGGTATCAGCGGTTTGGCATGTGTGATGGCTAGCTAATCACACAGCAGTTACTACTGATATGATTAGAGGTATAGTGCCCATCATCCAGTCACCTAGTTAACGCCATTATTGTTGGGAGTTCATGTAGTTAGCACCGTTAGCTGCTAGCCACTGGCTCAGTCCCCTTAATGTTAAGAACTATGTACACACAACTCATACACTATGAATTTTGCATACAGCCCCTTTAACCCCTTTGTGCCCACAACTGAAATTTTAACTTTATTTTAATGGAAGTGTTCTCTGGGCTTACCAAAGGACAAATCTGAAGAACTTAAAAAAGAAGAAAAAAAGTCACACCATTTTGATGGAAAATGAGTTTTTCATATTGTACTATATTTAGTCTCATGATAAAATGGTTGAGTCTCAGACACAAGGCACACAATTGCATATTTGGTATCTGTAAACTCATAATTTCAATATCACAGACTTGGACATACATGCAGTCAAAAAATACTTTGTTGGAAGACATTTGATAAGCACACTGTGCCAGTTTTACAGACTTATTAAATATAGTACTAACACAAATGATTCATTCTAAATTAAAGTGAGCTTAAAGGTTTTTATCACTGAACGTGCATGATGGCGCTGTCTTAGGCATGTGCTCACATACCACTGACTCGATGTAAAATTGTTAGGACAAAATCAAAATGTTTTGATGCTTTGATTTACTAAATGGATTGTATGGGGGTTTCCCTTTAGTGTTAGCACTGACTAAGCCATGATGAACTTCCATTCCTAAAAACAAACAATCTAGTTAAAAACACTACATTCCCCTTTAAAAAACCTGCAATGCTCCCAAAATCACCCTCTCCATACACTGGATAAATATAAAGTGCTGTTGAGAGCCTGCAAAGTGTCCGCCTCATGTCAGAACTGAATGCAACAGGAAACCTGTTAAAACATATTAGCACTTTTCCCACTCAATCCAAAGAAGTTGAAGTAACTCTAAGGACAAAGTGTCTCACTCATCTTTAGTTGCTCCAAGAGCAAACCCCACTTAAACAGGACGTAAGCTGACCAGTAACCTTTTTCAAGAACTGAATTAGTCCCACTTCTCTCATTCATCCCAGAGTTGAGGAGTAAAAAGTACACACCAAATTTACAGAACATACAGTTAAAAAAAAAAAAAACATTACAGTATCGCCTTTTGTTTCAGTAATGAGGTACAATAGTGCGACTGTCCTACAAACACCTGAGTTTTCCTATGCTTTACTGTAAAAGTTAAAAAGGCAAATAAGAACACCTTCCCCTTTCCAGAAAAGGTAGATGAAAGAAACTCCCATCAAGAATGGTTCCATAGTCGCTTCAAAAAGCTCCACAGTTCGTGTCAGTCTTCATTCTGGCTGGCACTTGAGGTTGGTGAACTGTTTTTAGTCATGTCACAGCTATATTACTACTAGCAGGGCTGTGTGTCCCTCAGAATGACTGCATATCTCATCACACAGCAGTCAAGTCCTTTATTCAGTGTGAGCACATTTCCTCTTCCAGTCTTGTTCCATAGTAGGTTCCATGTTCCCATGAAGGTCTTATACGGCAGTCACGGCTGATGATCTGTGAGGGGAACACACATCATTCTCAGAGAGACCATGATACAGAGAGGCTGACAGACAGATATTTCTTCTGGTTGAATACCAAGTCTAGAGGCTAAGCGGTTAGTACCAGAAAATGATGTGAAACATGTAAACCTTCTGGGGCTGTTGCTCTGTCACTAAGCATCAGATCCAACTGATCTAGAATTGCATAAGTTTAAAATGCAGCTGTGAGCTTAACTGGACCTTGTTGCTCAGTCACAATAAGCACAATTTTCAACCTGAAGTGCAGCTAAACCAAATGCATTGAAAAGCTTCAACTCCTTTAACTAGGGATGCATGATATTTGATTTTTTTGTCAATATCCAATATGCTGATATATAACAACTTATTTGACTGATAACTGAACCGATATCGATATATATCCCATTTTTCCCCCACCTAATTTTAGTGATCAAGTCTCTTCTGTAGTGGAACTAACATCATATTATGCATGCATAGTCTTATCATGATGGCCCACCAGCAGATGGAGACATGAAATACAATGCTTTTCAATGTATGTAATATTTACTCAATATGCAAAATAAGAAAAAGCATGTTGGCCGATTCTGATCATCATTACCAGTGACATGCTGATATTATCGTGCATCCCTACCTTTAACAACTGTTTTGTGGAGCACATTGAGTCAGTATATCTTAATGAAATGTGTTGAACTTCACTCAACCTGCCTGAGCTATCTCTACCATTTGGTTTAAACACAATTTGTTTCTGTATGTCAATACACCCCAAGGAAGGCGCAAGTCAACACATGTTGGTGTACTTTTAATGCTTCTGGCCCACTGTAATAAAGGCCTTTTATATTTTTTAAACCACCTTAAGTGCCTGGACCTGGATCATTTATCCCTTTTTTTGAAAATAAGTCTTCCTTTTTTTTCTTCTTGTTGAAGCATTCCCTTCTAGGAGCACTTTGATCTGAGGGATACCAGTAGCGCTCCTGCTACCCTTTTCTTTCATAAATAAGCCACAGGTCCAGTCTAAACCTCAGCTTCCAAGGACACAGCAATGGAGTTTAAGACACCTAAAGTACCAGAAAACACCGGTTCAAAGTTGTCTCTTCCCTTGAACTGCAGCTAAGCTAATGACAGAGCAACAGCCCCTTTAGTCACCCCATTCACCATGACTGTATATATTCTGTTTGTGTAAATAATCTTGTTCAGTTTACAATATATATATGTGTATATATATATATATATATATATTTATTTACGTTTATGTTTGTTAATAATTCCTGTTTATTTAACTATATATTTGTTAATACTATTGTTTAAATTTCTCATATTTTCACGTATCTTTCCTCTCTTGCAAGGAGCACCTGTAACATAAATCATTTCCCCTCGGGGATCAATAAAGTATTTCTGATTCTGATTCTGATAGTCAGCAGTGAAAACGTGGGGAGAAAAAATACACTGAACAAAAATTTAAAAGGTAACATTTTTGTTTTTGTTTCCATTTTACAAAAGTTTAAGTTAAACATCTAGATTTTTTTATGCACTCAGTAGATATATTTCTGTCATATTCTGGACGCAAATTTGTTAAAATCCGTGTTAGTAAGCACTTCTCATTTTCCATGATAATCCATCAACTTGGCAAGTGTGGCATATCAAGATGCTGATTAAACAGCGTCATTGCTTCACAGGCATGCCTTGAGATGGTCACAATAAAAGGCCACTCTAAAATGTGCAGGTTGGCCACACAACACAGTCATACTGATGTCACAAGTGTTGAGGGAGCGTGCCATTAGCATGCTGGCTATAGGAAGGTCCACAAGAGCTGTTGCCCATGAACTGAATGTTAATTTCACTATCATAAGACATCTCCAATGTTGTTTCTGTGAATTTGGCAGTATATCCAACCAGCCCCAGAACCGCAGATTGCGTAACCACACCAGTTCAGGACCTCTACATCTAGCATCTTCTGCAAGATCCTCTAAGACCAGCAATCTGGACAACTTATGCAACAAATTTCTGCATAAACCATCAGAAACTGTCTTGGGGAAGCTCATCTGCATGCTCTTCATCCTCACCAGGGTCTTGACCTGAGAGCAGTTTGTCACTGTATCTGACTTGTGCAGTTGTGTGGTCCGTTGGATGTACTGCCAAATTCAAGGAAACATCATTGGAGACGTCTAATGATAGTGAAATGAACATTCAGCTCATGGGCAACAGCTCTGGTGGAAATTCCTGCAGTAAGCATGCCAATGGCACACTCCCTCAAAACCTGAAACATCTTTGTTGTGTGATAAAACTGCATATTTCAGAGTGGCCTTTTATTATGACCATGCCAAGGCACACCTGTGTGTTTAATCAGCATATTCATATTTCACGCCTGTCAGGTGGATGGATTCTCTTGGACCAGGAGAAGTGCTCAGTAACACAGATTTTAATACATTTGAGTCCAAAATTTGAGAGAATCTACTGAGTGCATAAAAAGTCTTATTTCTTTAACTTAAACCTGCAAAAACAAAGTGTTGTATTTAAATTTTTGTTCAGTATAAATACAGTAACATGCATTCACCCAACATAAGCACAAGGGTTGGACCAATACAGAGTTGAGTCATTTGACAATAATGTCATCCACGAATGATTTGATGGAGATTTCTCTAAGTATAGCTAATTTTAAAATGTCTTATTAAGCTCAATTAATGTTTTAATTAAATTAGCTCTTTAAACACATTATTTACCATTCAACAGCTAGGGTGGATCACTCAACTTTAAAAAGCTGGTAAAAAAAACATTCATCTATGAAAACTTAACGTGTAACGTTGGTCCAGCTGCTGTTTTCATATGCTTTTCATACCTAACCGGATCTCCACTGGATATGAAAAATCTGCATCAGCCAAACCCTTTAAACACTGTGTTAGTAGTGTGTAATATGTGAACATGCAGTCAACCCCGTCACAGCATAAAGAAGTTAGCACAGTAGCACACAGCATGCACAGCATGCACAGCATGCAGTAAATGTCGGACCTTAGGGGTCTGCTCTGGTGGGGGGAGGGGTGAGAGGAACCCCCCAGGGGGTGCCGTTCATCTTCTTTCCTAAACCTGTTGTCAGTGAATAAGAAAGAGAGCATCCAAGATGGACAGATTGACTCAGACTCCCACACTTGTTAACCACTCCAGATTCAGGTAAAGCTGATGCTACAAAAACCCCATGAAACCCATTTCCTGCCATCAGCGATTTATACAGGTGCAGAATAACTTCTTACTTCAGTTATACTTCTGGTAGATAGGACAAATATTGCAGTTGTGTACCGTTAGTATTGCAGCATGGCTCTGTGGTCTCCCAGTTCATGGATCTCTGAACAGCTTTCTTCCACCGAGCAAAGCGGAACTCACTCTCTGTGAAGAGGGCAGTGAGACAGATAGGTCAGGAGAAGTGATACCATGCTTTTTTTCCCAGCTTTTTCCAAAGGCATCCTGTCATGTTGTAACATCCACTAGATGGCACCAAATTAAATGTAACCTTCAGAGAACCTTCTTTTGGAGTTGAATGAATCTAGTTCAACTGGTTCAAGTAGCTCAAAAGTGCGTCACACATTTCTTCTGGGTCTTTTTTCCTTACCGTCACAGTTAATCTGAGGTTCATATTTCTCAGATGTGATGTGTGGGAGATGACTGGGTCTCAGGCTCCACACGCCCACCCCCTCTGCTGCTCCTGCTGCCATGGCTGCACCCAGAGCTGTGGTCTCCGACATGCTGGGTCGCACTGGACCAACGGGAGACAGACAAAAATTAAAAATATGTTGCGATCTGTTTCCTCAAAAATAGTAAATATAAATTTGGGAGATTTAATGCAATGAAATGCAAAAATGTTTTGAAGATTTTCCCTCTATGATTATCAAATTGTAGTTGGGCTTGATCCCTTGGTCTTCCACTTAGGCACTGGAATAATCATCCAAGATTGGAAGAGTGTTGAAAGCAGATGTATCCTGGTATCCAGAAGCCACTAATGGTGTAATGGTCATGGGTACACGGTTATGTACACACCGGTTAATATGTGCTCTTACCCTACTCTGGTACATAAAAGTCAACATTTGTGTGTGAGTGTGTTTTGTTTTAAATGGGACAAAAGTCACAAGGACAGAAAGGGTGTAAAGTCCAGGTTCAGGTTACTCAGGTTGACCTCTCTCTCGCTCGCTCTGTCTCTGTCTCTGTCTCTCTGTCTATCTATATAGACATCCATCCATCCATACATACGTATATATTAAATTTGGCTCAATAATAACTGTAGAGGTTCACAGACAACAGTTGTTACATTATTAGCTGAAGCAGTTTTACATTGTATGAATTAGCCTAGCAGCTAGCGGAGTTTTCCTCTAGTCATAACTTACCAAATTACAAGTATAATTTATACTTTTTCTCCCTCACCGTTGGTTAAAGTCACTACATCTCCTGACAGAACAGCACAGTGGAATTTTAGCCTGCATGCACGTTTTTTCAGCAGAACATGTTTGAACAGAGCAGCTAATGTTGCAGCAAGAAGTTAGCGAAGTGAGATGCCGGACCAGGTTGGTAACGTTATGTCAAGTTTTCTATTTATTTTATCTCGTAATGGCATTGTTTACGTGTGGCATGTTAACCTGTATTTTCTCTGAAATCAAAAATATTTCCACACTGCTAATTCCAGAGTTTATAACGATGTCATTATCTGCCTGCTGCTGTTTGACAGTGACAGAGAATGTCAAAATACAAGTGTATCCTCAAGATGATGATAACGATCAATGTTTTCACTTTCAATCGATTATGGATGGTTACACCCCTTGTGGCTATATGTATCATGCGTGTGTTATGAGAGTGCTCTTACCTACGGGAATGCAGAGTATATCTGCCTGCAGCTGCATCAGTAACCTGTTGGACGTCATACCTCCATCCACCTGTAGCTGCGTCAGAGGGATGCCGCTGTCCTGGTTCATTGCATCAAGGATCTGATACACACAATGTGCTCACTTAAACACACGCCAATTCCAACCAATACCATTCAAATAAAACCCTAACCAAGGTCTTCTACACTTAACATAACCATTGTTTATATAAAGTTGGTGCTTTGGTATTTCCTGTTTTTAGTTCTTTTAAGGGATTACATGCTTTTCAGTTGGTTGTACAAACTATCAGACACTGCTCACCTCTCTGGTCTGAAAGCAGACGGCCTCAAGAGCAGCAAAGGCCAAATGGTTCCTGTTGGTGAACTGAGTGAGCCCACAGATGATGCTGGACAACAGACAGAGGAAACAGATTCAATATACAAACTACAACGTTGTCATTAATGCCGATTGTTGAAATAAAATAAGATCTACTAATACATATTTTCATGCTTTCATGTTGCTGGCATGCCTTGGGGAACAAACGAAGAATCTATACAAGTACAGTAACTCTCTAGAAGTATCACATACAAGTATCACATTATTACTGGGGCTTTGTTTTGTTGTTGGTTTTTTTTGTTTGTTTTTTTTAACATAGCTTCTTTTATGGATTTGGCCTTATATGTCTACAAGCAAACATTTGATTTGATTTTAAAGAGTGCTTGCGTGGATGGGAATTTTTTGGAGAATGAAGGAGGGAAAAACCCTGTTTTCAAAAATACCCATGTGCGTGTGGACAAGGCCTAGATTTCTCCATTTCTCCTCATATCAGGGTCAGATTACAGTTGCCAGTTCAGACATGTGTTTGAGCAGCTGACTGTCTTACCCTCTTGCACTGGGCTCCCAGTAGGGGGCATAGAGTCCTGAGAAAGCCGGCACAAAGTAACAGCCGTAAGAAGTGCCTGCAGCAGCTGCTAGCTTCTCTGAATCAAACGGTTAGAAAAGTAAGAGGAAGAAGAGATGCTGGTCAAACTCAAATATTTTCTACATCATATAATCAAAACACAATTAGGTTGCGACAGAAAGATTTTTTTTTATGAATGAGTAATGAATTTCACATAAGAACAGGGAAGATGCTACAGTGTAAGTACCAATCTCTGAGGAGGACTGCACGATGCCCATATTGTCCTTCAGCCACCGCACCACAGCTCCTGCGATGGCTACTGAACCCTGGGAGAAAAACATCAGACCCAAATCACATCAAAGCAGCAGGCTGGTACAAATGACAAACCAGGGTACACCATGGAGGACATTATCACAATACAGTGGTTGATTTAAGAATAAAACTGAATTTAAAAGGAATTAACTAATGAAAGCTTTCACACACCTCCAGCGCATAGCAAGCAGGCTCATCTTTCCCCAGTTTGTAGGCAACTGTGGTCAGCAGGCCGTGGTCTGACATCACAGGCTAACACAACAAACATTGTACAGAGTATAAAATGACAGAACAGAGGGCATGAACGGAATTTAAAATGTCCCATGTCTTATTTTCTTGGTCACAATGTCTTACCTTGGTCCCTGTATTTCTGAGCAGGAAGCAACCGGTCCCGTACCTTTGAATAAGAAGAATGGAGAAAAAATAAAGACAGATTAGACACCTGTGAGAGAATAACTGATGACTTTCTTCAAGACTCAAAGGAAAAAAAAACATCACTCATGAGTAACTATGTCTGACTGATGGAGAATCTCAATTGTCCGTGGTTATTTAGGCTGATTCTGACTTTTAAGTTAATAGATTATGAAGGAAATAAATAGGGGAAATGATTGAGCTCTTATGTGGCTGTTGCTCTACAGACTAACTAGCCCCTTTCACACTGCCTCTTCAAGGCAGGAATTTCACACCGTTATGCTGTCTGGTCATTCTGTATAAAAAGGTACAAACTCAGAGAGGGGGCACAGAGTTGTCTCGCTTTAAGGCAGGCATCAAAGGTAGTAATACAGCCGAGGTCTGTATTAACTGGACAGCTGGTGGGACAGGATCATGGGCAGCATGAGTGTGATGTTTTCATGGCATGTGGCGCGTGTGACCCGCCACGGGGGATTTAAAAAGTAGCTGGTGGGCAGGTAGCAGCTAACTCAAAGAAGAAAAACAGCCACCAAAAATGTCTACAAGTTGGGAAAACAATGAGGTCCAGGAGCTCCTTACCATCAGAGCACAAGACGAGATCAGCCACCATCAGGGGTGGCAAATGATTGTTGTTGCCATGTTAATGCCATTGTCATTGTTTAGAAAGCCCTGTCGACGCCTATGTTATATGTCACACTAAAGGCTGACGCTGTTGCAGGGCTCCAGACTGCAACCAAATGGTCGCATTTTGCAATCATTTTTGGAGTCAGAGCGAGTATTTTTTACAACTACTCGCTCATGCACAACCCGCCAATTTTCAGGCGTTTTTTTCTTTTCATGTTGTGAAACAAGGGGGTGAGTCCGCCAATGTGGGCTAATGTGTGTGAGAGGAGGAAAGTCCGGAGAGTGTGATTAGTTAAGTGCGAGGGTCTACACTCATTAGTAGGCTCTTTCAAGATTAACTGCGCCTCGTCTGGAAAGTGGATGAGAGCAGGCGGCTGCAGCAGGAGGCGCTGACAACAAGCTGCGGTCAAGTCAGAGGACTTCAGTTTCAGCACGTAGTGTGACATATTTACCGTCATCATGTAAAGTCTGCAAGGGCAGAGACTGCAAGTGGCTGATAGACAGCCCTTGAAACTCTTTTACTTGTTGCCGTGGCAACGTTCAACTATTGCTGCTGTCATATTCATTTATATGTTTTATAAGTTGATGAACAGTGCCTACTTTTTGTGACTAAACAAAAATGTATCATACATCTCTATATAACATTCAGGCAACACTTGTTCAAAAACAGGAATGTTTGTAAATAAGGACAGAGCTATAACTCAATAAATTGGGTGTTGCTTACATGAGAAACCTTCTTTTGTTGTTTTCCAGCCATTTTTTTTTTGCCTATTTCACTGCACAGCCTGACAGGCTGCAAAAATAAAATGCATTTTCAGTCCCTCTACAGCCGATACTTATACATATCTCTGTATCATGATGTGGTTGAACATTATTTCTGGCCTAAACAATTTAAGTAGCATTTTAATAGACCTAACGATCAATAACTATTTTACACATGCATATGGTTTTTCTTTGGCAGTTCAAAAACCCAAAACACCACGTCTGTATTGCAATGAAATGTGGGTTATTTAATCAGTGCAGTCTGCACCCCAAGTGGAAGTCTGCAGAAAGTCTACTTGAGGCCCCTTGTGGACTGGCTGAATTGTGGATTTGGAGCCCTCAGCACTCCTGCACTTTCCGGGAACATGCCGCAAAGTCCATGAGTCTGCACGTGCGGTGAAGTATGGACATTTGGGCTGAATCCAAATGAATCCAAACTCCTATATCAGTTTGTTCTCAGTCTCCAATTGTTTTAATTATGATAGATTAACTTATCAAAATGCTTTTCAGGTGATCTGTAATTTATGTTCATGGTTCAAGCTCCACATGAATTCTCATGTAAATCAGCATCATATCAGTTTGCTGCTGCAGAGCAGACCTGTCCCCTCAAATACGCAGGCTAAATTAGTTGTGTCTGAATATAAGGTTATTATTTTCAGAGGAGAAAAAAAAACAAGACAACGGCTTTCATTAAAGATCAGTCAGATACAGTCAGGGCTTCACATCTGTACAGATGTTATTTTGAGAATCCTCACCTCCCCCTGACCACAAGATGCTAAATACTACAGTCCAATGTTAATATACAGTAGACTACAAAAAGTTTATAATACAGTTAAAATGGCCAAAAATGTGAATAACTGCATTGCAGGACGATTTAGGGTGTGCCCCTAAATTTTCTGCTTGTGCTCCTAAAATTTTTCAGTCAGGGGCTACAGTGCGCCTACCAATCACACATAGTGTTTCAACTGATACCCATTACTTTTAGCTAAGCTAACTAATGCTATTTCAACTGTTAATGCTAGTGATGACGTAACATGTAGCATCCCATTTCCTAGGTTTCTAGGTGTGGCTCGGTGTGGGAGAATTTGTTTTGGGCCAGGAAGATTTTGAAGTAAGAAGTAGATTTAGACACATATTAATGAGATGATAGCTCTTTGAAAATAATGATTTAAGGTAGTTTGAGTCACTTCAATTCAACCTGACTTCATTTTGAAAACTGTATGCAAATAGTTACATTATGCAAATTAGCATGTGACATAATGTAGCTACTCTTGAATCAAGCTTTAACAGCTTGCCATAGACAATAATTGCAAACACTGATCATGTTTTAATGCATTTAACTTTTTAATCTTGCGCAATGTTGGAACTCTTGTTTCAACACTAAAAGGAAGGATGATGACAAGAAGTAACAAAACAAAACTATTACACCACATAAAGCACAATTACTGACAAACACTATTTTAGCACACTAACTGTAGCAAATGGGTAAAATACAGGAAATGGCTGGCTTACGTGTTTTTGGCCTGGCCTTCCTGGAAGCACATCTGACCAACCAGGGCAGCTGACTGGTCACCGAGACACTGACAGAGACATGGGCACAGTTAGAGGGCCGTGACACACACCAAAATCACCCAGTGTCTCACACTAAAAAACAGACATCAAGCTCTAAAACTAGAGCCTGATCAATACTGCCTTTTTGACACTGATACCTATATTTCACAATTTAAAAAAAAAAAAAAATTCAGCAACAGTGTACCAGCTTTACTGACTTCTTTAACATAAAATGTTTTTTTAAGGATGCCTTAAAGTAGGTTATTAAATAAGTGTGACCAAGATATGGACTGAGAGGAGATTTTACAGTTGAAAAATTAAGTAAATTTTTTACTGTAGACATAAATGGAAATCATATTAAATTACAGCAGTAACTATAAACAACAAATACAACAAAGTATATGAGAATAAGATACAAACACATCAAAATATGGCCAATATAATTATAATAAATTATACTAAACTAAATAGTAAATATTAATTTGACATTTGCACTGTACAAATGCCTAAAGCTCAGTCTGTTGTTACTTTCACAACACAACAGATCTGTGAGAGGCTAATATTAGCCTGAGTAAAGTATCTGGGGCTGTCTCTCAAATGCTTGAAGGAAAGCCACGTGTAACAAACACCACAGCACAATGACACCTACAACACTAAGCATAGACAGATGTCACTGTTCTCAGAAAGTTACACAACATGCAAAAGTCCTTACCCCAGAGATTGGAACTCCTGCAAGAGAGCCGGATTTCTGGTGAGAAGACAGAAACACACCCATGTGTTTAGAGTTCGGATAAACTACAGGATAATGCTAACTGTTGTGTAATTGAGTTACAAAACACACAGTAAGGGTAAATACTACAGTGTGTTTACACTGAAAACATCTGGATCAAGCAACAGGACATTGTAGGGAATCAGACATATAAAATAGGCCAGTGGTTCACGAACAGGTGTCTAGGGAACTCCGGTAGTCCCCAGAAAAATGGGGAATTTCTAATTTTCGTTATTTTATTCACTATAGAAGTGAGTAAGAGTCATTATAGTGAGTATTCAGTTCATAGGCTTCATATCCCCACTGTTGCTATCAACTATAGACCAATTCAAACTGGAAAACATTAACATTCAAAATGGGTAATGGGTCCCTTTGTATTTCCTGTTGGAATGTTTTGCAGTGCATGTTAATGACAGCTCACAGGAAGTAGACATGGACCCAAGCTTTATACTAGCAAGGAAATGCCAGTAAATGATCTTTGTGTGTTCTGTGTGTCCTTGTGTTCTAGTCTGTGTCCCCTCTCTAAATTCAGAGGTTTTTGTTTTTTGAAGAGAAACTGAAGTGAGGAAAGTAAACAAAGAGCCAAAGAGACAAATACAGACTACCACTGTCTGCTGGTATGGAGAGTTATTTCCTCTCACATGGGCACAGAACATACATGCTGGTTGGCCACTGGCTGTAGTCTTTGTGGTGTGTTCATGCCCAACTTTGACACAGGTAAGGTGAGGCGATGCAGCAGTCGGCTTTCACTAGTTCACTAGTTCTTTGAAGTCAGTTCGGTGTGTCTGACCCTTTAGACTCAGCGCAACGAATTGTTAAGTTTCACTTTGATTGTGCCTGATGTTCTGGTGCTCCATCTGTGCCCAGAGTACGCTCTGCACTCCGAGTGTGCAGCATGAATAACTGAATGGTATATATATTCCAACAACACCTAATAAACAGTCCAGCTCCAAAAATAGAAAATCAAAATGTGGCGGCCGATGTTTTAATCATGGCGGGCTGCTACAAATAAATTGATGTGTGGGAAACCCTGGAATCAATTTTGGGGTCCTTGACATGAAAAAGTTTGAGAACCACTGAAAAAGGCAGTACCTACCTGTAGCCAAGAGTGCAATAATCCAATGTAACAAAAACATTCATGTAATAAAATAGTATCATAGGATAACAATTTGCTTATTTATGTTACAGTGATCATAAAACACTATTATTTTATTATTACACTACTAATGATTAAGTACTTTATCAATGCGAGTTTCCAGCTTATTGTAATAAATCCCCATGGTGCTACATACTGCCCAAACAGGGGAAAAAAAAAAGTCATCAACGTGACGGCAGAGCAGTTTTATTACCTATTAGGAACTTGATTGCGTTATCATCTATAACAGCACCATTAGGTGCACACAGGTAATCATGCCATTGGAGGTTATCACCTTAACAGCTACCTTTGTGTGATGCCCGTAAACACCAGTGCTGCACCAGGTTTAACATGTGTATCTCTAGTTGAAAGAATCTGAATATTTTAATATAAGATTTGGGACTTTTCCACTAAAAGTGCAGTTGCAGTCATCAGGATCATACTGCACAGTGAAGCAAGACTAGTAACAGAAAAATAACCTGTCTTATGAGGGTGTCTCTTCCACTACCACTACAAATGTAGGTTTGGGAGGATGTGGTAGAGGCCTCCAAAGAGTAAACAATAACTACATTCTGAGGTAAGAGGTAAGAAAATCTGACCCATAAATACAAGGAAAACAAATAAAGCTGCCACGTTGTTGACCCTTGGACTGCAGGCCAAGGTGCATGTTGCATCAAATGTTTAACTCGAAAGACTGTGTTGTTGTCAAGAGATAAGATTCAAGTATGGACAAACAAAGACACACAATAACAGAATCAGTGTATTGCTGAGCTAAGTATCCCTGAAACACACACACACAACACACACAAAAACACACACACACAATGCAGTCACACCATCTGCCAGTGTGATAAAGCAACATGGAATCTTATCAGGCCATTTATCTCAATAAGGAATTTTATTGAGCCTGTGCTGTTTACTGTAACTCTGAAAATCATAATAGTGACCCGTGATCCAAAATCCTCTAACACTGATGTGCACACTTGATAAATATTCAAACTCATACTGCAGCAATGATAAAACCTCACACGAGCAAGCTTTATGCACAAGTTATGCATGAAGCTTGCTGTGTTTAAACTGGGAGAAATACAGTATCACCCATTTTTAAAGAAGCTGTCTGGAGTATATGTGCCTGTTGCCATTTCTGATATCAGATCATCAATACGAATTCTTGATATAATTTTACATGGGTGATGACTTAAAAAAAAAAATCCTCTAAATTGGCCAGAACCCCAAAGTAACACATTTTGATAGGCTGCACATATCGACAGAACTCTGGCAGCTGAGATGCAGCAGGAAAAAACAGCGTGCAGATCAGTGTATTTTCACATCTAACTCAGTGAGTAAAGAGTTTATTTTGACCAAACCTGAGTCTCTGATTGTTAGAACAGTGGAAAGACTAAGGCTGCATTCACAATAAATTAAGGTAAAAAATGCAGAAACCTGCGGCAAAAAGTTGAGACAGATTCAACTTTTGGAGAAACGCAACTCAACATCATGCTGTGGTGGCTAATCATGTATCAGACTGTAAAGGCAACTGTCCTGCACAGGGTCAAGTATTATAGTCTCTTTCTATTGTTAAATATTATAGTGAGTAAAAGAAATAAAGTAGCCTATGTATTAACAGCTCCTGTGTACTATCCTACAAGGGAGAACACTAACCTTGTTTGTGTGTGCAGACACGTGTGCCTTTTGTGGCAGTAAATATTGTAAAGTAATGATAATCAAAAGGAATTCTAAAGATTTTATAAGCTGGTATAAACAAACTCGGTGGCTGAGATGAGGAGATCAGCTTCCTCTCCACCCTCCACTTTCCCACAAATGGGCCATTAAGTGTAGGATGCACAGTTATATCGGGCCGATAAATTATCAGTGGATAATGGGAAATTTCAGTTATTATGTTTTATTTCGTTGATAAAATATTTGATAATACAGAGCCAATTTGGTTTCATTTACTTAATACGGAAAGCATCTACACACCCTGACATAGTGGGTGGTGGTACACTTTTGAAGTTGGTTTGTGAGCCGCCATTAAACACAAATGAAGAGGCACAAGTGCATCCAAACATGCACACACTTTTTCCACACTGCCAGAGGAAGACAACACGAGGGGAGTCTGAGTAGCATCAGAGGGTCATATCAAACACCGAGCCTTTAAGCAGTTCCAACAGCCTCACACCAAAAAGCCACTAATAACCATTAGGTAACACTAGCCGTGTGATACTAAGTTCGCTCTGTCACTATGTGTGTGTGGGTGGACTGTCTTCAGCTATCTTCAGCACAGAGCTCACAAAACCCACAGCAGAAGTCTTCAAGTGTCTCTGTGGGAAGGCGCAGGGACTTAACTTTTTGTTTCAGTTACTTGTGTATCATACATTGACATGTCTGTTTTTACAGATTATGTTGAAGCATTCAATTTCAATTCTTGGGCAAAATACTCCATAAAAACAAAAACATGTTTGAAAAGTTTTTTGATATACTTAACAAGAATACATAAATGAAAATTTGAGGAGTCAGAACTGTCTTAGTTAGTGAAAGAGAGAAACTTGGATTGGTACCTTTGTATTTTCTGTTTAATAAGGAAATAAGTGTAAGAATAGGCTAAACTGGAGTTTTCAAACAAGTGAGTGTGACCCACTTTCCAGCTCCACTGACGTGTTGTCACCATAACAACTAACAATATTCAACAGTATATTTTTAATAGTCAAATGACCATGACAAACCCTTCAGTGTCCTTTCTATTCATTCTACTTAAATGGAAATACTAATTCACAAGTAAATTCCAAAGGACACTAGTATTTGAGCCAGTAATCCTTTGCAACGTCACTACCAGCACTATCAGTACAGTATCTGTTGTTGTGATATTACACACAGTATCTCATCACATTTTATGGCCACATTCCCCAGAATAGTTTATGATTATATTATATATAATTTACACAGATTTACAACCCTGTACTTCTTAAATAAGTTGAAGGAAACATGGGTCAGGTCTCATCAGATCCATCTCAAAACACAAACAGTAATACTGAACTGATCAGACAAACTGTGGTTGAAAACGATAACTGAGCCTACCATACAGCCGTATATTTCAGAGGAGCTCCTGACTTTGGGGAGGATTTCCATCGGGACATCAAAGTACCTTGAAGCAGCACAACAGCAAATCAGACATGACGATGGAGGTTTATGATGTACCATACATAACAGATGGGTAAAGGGAGTGTGTTTTCATTAAGCACAGTCTGTAGTGAAACAGTGATTTGAATTGGATTGGATCAAGGACCGACTCAGTTTTAAGTTTGAAGGTGGACATAGCACCAACATCAAGTTCAAGCTGAAAGGCGTTTAAATCCTGTGGGCTTTTCTTGAAAACAAACAGTTATGTTTACGTTGAGAACTTCCGTGTGACAACCAAATGTGTGTGTGCTCAAGGCCTGTATGTTCATGCTAAATAAATGGTCTACTGTGTGGGTGTGTGCGCTTGCATGTGTTTCTCTACCTGCAGAGTTCAGGATCCCAGTCCATGCTGTGAATGTTGAAGAGCATGGTGCGACTAGCATTTGAGACGTCTGTACAGTGGACCCCTCCATTCTTTCCCCCTGTCAGGCACTGAGGAAAGACAACACTGGACTGAGTGTGCATCAAATGTTGTAAATAAAATAACATGTATACATTCAGAGAACATGCAATTGGTACTGAACGCAACTTAATGCATTTTGCATAATGCAATTAAACTTTCTGCAGCGCAGCTATGTACGTTCTAGAGAAAAGTCTGTTAAGAATGATTCAGAGGTTTTCACTTTATTCTCAGCTCCATGGGCTTGTGCACAGTGTCAGGCTTTGAGCAGCTCTTACCCAGATGATCCAGGAGTCCACTGTGCCAAACATGGCGCGCTCATTCTGTACTGCCTCTCGCACTTTATCCACATTGTCCAGCAGCCAACGCAGCTTCACTGCACTGAAGTAGGTACTGATGGGAAGGCCTGTCTTGTGCTGAAGAGTGAATAATAGAAATACAGATTAGAGTATTTCTTTGGAATAAAAGGAGTGTTGCCCTTACCAACTGAGCTGAGAAAAACCTCACCCTCAAGATGCACATATCCGAAAATCAAAGGGAAAACCACACACTGTTGTGTTCTCTTATAAAGTTAAGCTAAATGACCATCAAGACTTTTAGTTATTCAGAATCAAAGGATTCCATTAATCAATACATACATTTTGTATTTCTACATCTATGATCTGTTGTCCATGTCTCTCACCTTGAGGTGGTTCTTGTTTTGGCCCGGCGCTTTGTCAATGAGAGACTCCACTGTTGACTGTGTGCGCAGGTCCAACCAAACTACAGACAAAGCAGAGGAGGACAGCTTACACACAAAAACCTAAAATATCTAGATTAGACAGAAATTTCTGTATGAGTTTAATCCATTCACAAAGGCATTGCCTCTCGAGAGGTATTTCACCATAAAACTAAGACAAACTTCTACATGCAACCTCTTGTCACAGGTTGCATGTTTAACAGTAGCAAGAAATTCAGTCAAAAAGGGATATTTATCTTCTCACAATGTTTCATTTGTATAATTCTTGGGGGTATAAAGAGGTGAAATTTCACAAAATTCCAAAGATGGAGAAAATTCAGAGAAAATAAACCTACTTTCATGTAGCAGAACATAATCTGTTTCACGTTATTCTTGTTCTGACCCCTTAAGTTTTCTTTTTTCAGACTCCAGAAGCAAATTGCCTCAAATCTATTTTTACTCTCACTTTCACGTGACATATCTGCTATCTGAAGTGCGTTCATAAAATCCAACATTTGTATAGATTTCTCTTCACATTGATGTGAAACTGAAAAAGGATGCGTGACATTTTTGCCTGACATGTTTGCTGGAACTACTGCAGACACTGAGAATGTAAGTAACACACACATTGCACCGATTCTCATAGGGATTGTCTCAGTTTCCTACAATCAAAAACATGTGCCATCAGAATAATTTCAAAGATTTCGTAATCACTAATAACTTTTACACATAGTGGCTTCAGACAGGATTACTGGGCAGTCTTGCCTCTTGAAGAACTGCTGTGCACACTGAGGTTGACAACCCACCCCTGACACATCCCTCACATTCCATGCTAACAGCAACCAAGAGCCATTCCTCGCTTTGAGATAAACTAGCCTGTCAAGCTGGAACTAGAGGCCTTAGTAGGGGGATGAATGAAACCCTCTCTAGCAATGTTAGCTCATAGGCCTTGAGTAGGCGGAGACTGCATGTGCTCAGCTGCTACGCTGAATCACAAACACATGGTGCTGAGTGGTGGGGCAGGGACAGACATGACACAGGACAAGATCTGATGTAACCTAGTCATGCGCTGTGCTGGTTCCCAGATGACATAATCTTCTCTTTTGCTCAATTAAAGATGTTACAACTTCAGCTTACAAAGTCATGGAGTGTTGAGTCTGACAATGATGTCCAAAGAAGTTGTAGCAAAGGGAATCTTTACAACAATACATATGGTTGGTTGAATTGAGGGAGGGTGACTTAAGTTGGTTCATGTCTGTATATTAATGCGTTAAATTCATTCCTTTTTATTTTACACAGCTTCACTTGACCATTTAAGTACTTTGTACAGTGTATATTTAAAGGGCCTTAATTGTAGTCATTAAATATTACATAATTTATATTTAAAGAAGTATATCTGACACTGATACTTGTTCATTCAGATGAATAATGTACCCACCAATAGCGTTGTAGAGTGGCTCTCCGGTCACCTTGTCCCAAACTAGGGTCGTCTCTCTCTGATTGGTCACTCCCACCGCTGACAAAACAACAACAATGTGAATGTCAATAAAACCCCCACCTCCACCCATCCCTCTCTGTTAGGTGTGGCTAACAGTCTGTTTTTTGTTTTCTCATCCAGCTGCAGGCGTAGGTGTGGTCAACATATCTCCACCCATAGCTGTCCCACCTTTTATGTTGGAAATGTTGATGTTGAGCTGGCAGAGTTTGTCACAGGTCCTCTCCATGCACTCATACACAGACTGCATTATCTCTTTGGGGTCCTCCTCCACCCAGCTGATTGAAACACAAATGCAGGCATGTAAACACAAAAACCTCACAAGTGTACAAAGACGCTTGGTCTAGTGAGATACAAACATGTTAACAAAATCATCTACATACAGTGGAGTTGTGGGCGGTTGCTGTTACCCACTACCTATCACAAGTCTATACTGTGTTAGGTGGTTTGAGGTTATGGGGTGAAAAGCCTTTCGTCTACACCATATATAAGAAACTATTTTGATGGATCGAAGTCTTTCTCAGAAGTTCTCAGTTTAAGCAAACAGCTCTTCCTCTGGCTGATGTAATCTTCAATGTAATGAGCAATATGACCTCAGTTGATCACTGGTAGCTTCAGGATACGTGCACTGAGGCAAGAATATGCATGATTCACACTTTGCTTGTGTTTCTGTTGCAAAAAAAAGAGCAAAGAGTAAAATTTTCTGAATTTCAAGGTTTCTTCGGTTTCAGGCGAAGTCTATTATTTACACAGCCTACAGTGTGTCTCACATGGACTTTAACAGGTTGTGCCATATATGTGGCTTCTAGTATTTTGTACAGGGTGTTCATCAACCACATTTTAGATGTAGTAGACAGTAAAATCTGAGTCTGTATCAACCAACCAGCTTTTGTGTGTACAATAAAATAAGAGCTGGACCTTAGACTCAATTATGTTAGAAACATCAAATAAAGTAAGAGATTAATCTAAATGCAGTTAAATTGTAACCTCAGTAAACCATTTAACAAGGGAATTCAAGTCAAGGGAAAAACGGAGGCACAGTAGTGACAGTCTGCAACTCATTTTTTGTTAGCAGTGTGGATCTAAAACCATGTTTTCATTTTTCCTGGTAAGTTGGTTAGTTTTCCACCATTCTCAGAGGTCTTCTGTATAAAGTATATTTAGCAAATAGCAAAAATACTGACTCTGTCTATCCACAATATTTACTTTTCGTACAACTAGTTGTACCAGGAGAATATGATTCTGATGGCTTTAAGAGTTCTTTAGAAGCTCAGCATCGAGGATTATTGTGTTATTGTGAAGTAGAGCTGCAACAATTTGTTGATTCATCATTTAACTGTCTGTGGGAAATGGTAACAGTTAAATGATTAACTGACAGATCCTAAGTCCCACCCCTCTTAGTCACTGTTCCGAGGTCAGACAAGCTTTTCAAAAAGACACATGGCGATGCCAGTTTTGCTAAGCTGGGTGCTGCTGTGTTTATTAGATAGTTTCTGGGCATTGGGAGACATAGCCTTAAGAAACAGACAGCAAGTCTGTAATGGATGATATTCACGATTGAAAAAGGCAAACCAACGCAAAGGCTTTCAGTCTCAACAAAAAGGGAGAAGTAGAGACCAAGGATGACAACACTATCAGTCAACATTGCTCCTGGATAGGTATGCTCCTTTTCCCCTCCTGGGATCAGTGAAGTTCTTTTTGTATTTATTACTGAATACAGACCATGGTGTTGACCTAACGTTAGTCTCTCTTAACTGTAAAAATTGTATAGTATAGAGTCAACCTTTTAACTCCGCCCACATTGAGCATGTTTAATTCACACAACAGCACCACCTGAAAGTGGACATCAATACTTCATTAAGTACTAATTTATGAACACTGCAGCCTTCAAAACATACTACAACAGGATATTTTTAATATCATCATAATCTGTAATGAATCATTGGCTGCATATAAAGAAATATGGGTACAATTGCAAACTGACCGCTTGGTTCTTTGGCGAAAGAGTGGAGTACAGCATGGGTCAGCTGGAGGCTGCATATAGGCTGTGGGATAGAGCTGAGGGCTGAGAGTCAAGCCGGGCCCATGGAGCATGCTGGAGGTTTCACCGGGGCTGAGGGGGGCAGTCATAGCGGATGAGAGGAGAGCCAAGGCCTGCAGAACATGTTGAAGGCTCCACATCCAGGGGTGTGTGGACTCCTGCACGCCCTCTGGTTCTCCAACATGCTCTGCTTGCCCTGGCTCTCCTCTCACCTTCAGCAAGGCCCTCTGACCCAGGCTGTGCTCTGCTCCTCTGCCAAAGAACCAAAGGGAGAGAGGGATGGCCGCGGGGTTCGTGCCCACGGCCCTCTTTTGGCTTTCCTCAGTGTCCACATACATGTCTACATGTGGAGCTGTCTGTTTTCTTTGGGATTTCGTAGGGCGGGACTTGACTAGACAAGTAGTGGGATCCATACTAATGCATCATTCATCACATTCAGTGCTCCATATTGCTATTTCCCAGCCTACTGTGGTCATATTCTGTGGAGATGGCCCGTATTGCACCATTGTCCCTCCACCTTACTCCTGCATATGAGACTACTCAGCTGGGAGGACAGCAGACAGCGCCCTTGGTGACAGACCTTCAGTTAACAGCTGTAGCTAGTCGAATTCAGCCAGCACGAGCCCCAGCTCCCTGCCGGATCTGCAAGCTTCTGCTCCTGGCATTACACAGGTCAGGCCCAATACTACTGCTAGCCACCAGCCCTCTGTGACCCCCAGTGCTGGGTTAGTGGGTTAGCTCTGGCTGAATTCAAGATGCCTCAGCAAGTCCATCTCCGCCTCTCCAGATGTGCTAGCCATGCTCCTCACAGCAAAGGTAGTCTCAGATTGAGGCCAAGAGAAACCGCAGGGTAGCAGCTAGCTAACTAAGCAAAGCCCTAAATTGCACATTGCAAGAGAGGGGCTTCTCACTGTTATTGGAGCACAGGCCGAAAAGGGGTGGGGCTTCGTAAAAGCTAACCGAAAAACAATTGTCTGATTAATTTATAATGAAAATGATTCATTGGAGCCAACCCTGTTATGAAGTTCAAGGAACTCACCCCTCCTTGGGGAAACTCTGGTTGATCTCTACTTGGTGGTGACTCATCAGTTCAGCTGTTTTTGCATTGAACACCTGTGGAGAAATTAAAGTCATGAGAGACCAAAAATATAAATAAAGCAATGCTACATTCAATGGCTACAGGGGTGTCCTTGTGAAAAGGTTAAAGTTGTCTTTGTAAGAAAACCCATCATTTGGCACAATACACGAGTGGAACAGTGACGGGAAGTTTTATTTGACCAGTGATACATTACAACACAGCACACAGTGGTGAGTGATAAAAAAAACAAAAAAAAAAACAAGAAAGAGAGCATGAGATGATGACTGTTATTATTGGCTGGATTTTATCCAGCTACACTGAAGGCACAGCTACTGGCAAGAATGTCACTCCAATAAAGAAGGCTCCCTATTACAGAGGTGGAAAGATTTAACTCAAGGTGACATGGTTGTGGCTTGCAGTCAGGTGGAAGTCAGCATTTCTTCTAACGAAATCTTAATGTGTGTGTAGTAGGCCTGTTTACCTTGAAGGACATATAACCCACAAGCAGTTTCTCACCTCACTGCAACTTTGAACTCTTTACCCTTTAAGATCCTCTCACAGCTGCAAAGACTGGGCAGACACACTGACACAAGCAGGCTACAAGCTGACACGCAAAGAGGTAACATTCGGTTGAAGTCACACAGTTGGACAGCAAATAGGAACATCCTCACCCCATCAGAAAAGAACAGACCATATGACTGGACCAGTTAAAGCAGGACCTAATATTATAATATTTAAGGTCTACAAATCTGGTAACACAGAAGGCATCCACAGAATATGCCAACAAGTTCAATTTACTCTGTTTCCCAAGTTTTAGGTTGTTAACTTGATCCAAATAACAAGTCATGTATCATCATAGCTAGAGTGTTACTGATCCAAAGTAAGTTTTCATATGATCATTGTCAGGCTTTGTTGCTCAGCCCAGCTGACATTTAGTTAGTGTCTTTCAACGAGCCAAAGAAAAATTGCCAAAATTCAACAAAAGGCACAACGTCGCTTTCCAAATGTACTGACACAGATACTCAAGAGGCCTAATTATGAACAGTTTCACTGACAAACTACAGTGTTTCCCCTAGGATGGAGTTGTAGCAGCGGATGTGAAGCACACAAACGAAAAAAAAAAATCCACACACGCGAAACTTTTTTTGTACCCTTGCAAAGCACAGCCTGCTGGGATGTTTCTATGTATCTACTGGCACCAGAAGGACTCTTTAGGACTAAGTACATACAGTACATGTGTGCACAGTAATGAGCAGGTGAAATGTCTGTCTAGCTTACATATGAGGTGTCTCAAGATTTAGTAAAATACAATTTTATTTAACATAACAGTAAAAAGTCACTTGACATGCTACTGTTTTGTGCTATGACCTATTTAAGTGCTGGAACTTGTTATTTACGTGACAACACCTGAACGCAACACAGGCTCCACTCCAACTGAGGGGCTGTCCACACCAATGCGGGTATAAAACCGTGACTCTTTGCTCACGGTTTGGCCTTTCATCCGCACATAACCGCAGTTTTGGGCCCCTGTAACCGGAGTTATTTGTAACCGGAGTCCAGGGTGAACTTTTTGGAAAAGTCCGGTGTCAGCAGTCGTGTGGACAGGATAACGGCAGTTATTTTGTCTCATCTCCATTGTATGACGTCACAGTGTGCGACGTAAACANTATATGTAAAGTCAAATACAGGAATGCAAACTTGGTAAATCAACGTGAGTCATCCAATAATAAAGCACTACCTGACAAGTACATTCTTTAAGTCAAGATCATCTTCATGACGCTACCAAATACATTAAAAGGTCAGGGGAGGTTAAGGAATTTGCAGTCAATCTTCTGCAGAACCAGCAAGGAGGATGCAGGAGTCACAGCTCAGTTATGTTGAGGATTTATTTCAACACTGCCAAGGGGTTAATCATTATCATGTATGACTAGAGATGTGTTCACTTATTGTCCTACGTGTCCTGCAATGAACCTCACAAACAACCGTCTTTGTTTTAAGTTTAACTTCTGGCCTAAATTACATTTTCTGTGCTTGACCAAGGCCCTTGGCCTTTGGAAAGACATCCTAGAGCCATGTTTCACAGACCCCTTTCATTTTTGACCACATGAATTTAAAATATATTCCCTAGCATCATGAAAAAGAGAGCATTAGAGTATTTCTTAACAGATTATGCTTCAAAATGTAGGTGTTTTTTCTCATATGAATTGCTCACAAACAACACAAATGTAAGCATGTTCTTTAACAGGGTCTGCGATATGAATAACTTAGACTTAATGTTACTCAGTATTAGCCTTTGTACATTTCAATCAATTAAGTAAAAGCAAGTTTCAATGTTGTGTTCTGAATTCTAGACCGAACACCAGCCGAACAAGGACTCCTTTTGGTCTCAGTTCGTCAATTGAAAAAAGCTGTCAGATTTCGCAGAAATGTTTACCAGATCTACTCAGGCTTAAAAAATCCTGTCTGTCTACTCTTTGTTGCCTACGGTTTCTACAGAGCTTCCGACTCCTGCATTCTGCGCCAAGTCTGAATCTTCCAGCTGACCTACTTGAGGAAGCCCAATTTTATTCACAATGGATCACTAAACAGGATTCATATTGGGGTAATTTCCATGCCAACTCACCTAGAACTCAGAACTTTTCACACACACACACACAAAAGTGAAAATTATGAAAGCCATGGAACCCTGCAAAATCCTACAGCTCTACTCTAAATACTTCTAGCTATGAATTTTTGATGTGCACTCTAAGCCTCAGTCCCCAATAGCTTATTTTTCACTGGATTGAGTTGAAATTTGTACTGAACATTCAGGAAACTCTCAGGATAATTTGCAACATGTATTCATAACTAACAGAGCAGGGCCCCATGATCTCACTATCACACCAAACTGCTTAACGATGAAATTGATTACAGTTGCACTCTTTATTTCCGAGTATGTTGGAATCCAGTGACCCACCCAAACCTGTTTCATCTAGTATGCAACAATCCAAAGCCGTTACAAGCACTAACTTACAAAGTTTCTGAGCCCAAACTTGTTCAAACGTACGAATGGGTATCATTCTAAAAGTTACGATACCTGTACCAATACCAGTACCTTTAAAGTGATACCAAAGTTGAGAGTACTTCATTTTATTTCGTCTTTTCTACTTCGTTCAATACCAGTCATGCGAATGACTTAATAAATTGAGTAAAATGCCACCAGTTGCCATAGACCTGTAGTATATCCATACTTTCAAATGTTTTGGTTGTATCTCAGGACACTGAATTGCCAACTCCATCAAATACACTGACGTCAACTTCACCACACCACAGACTGTCTGGGTTGTAGGCGCTGCAGTAATTGGCCAGTCATAGGTTTCACTGAATCGAAGAAGGCCTGTGATGATTGGCTGCAAGCAAAACCATACAAATTGTATGTTTTTTCAAGATCTAGGGTCAAAACAGGTTGAATGGAGGTATGGTTTGACTACAGAAGTTTTGGTACTACTTGGTACTGGGTTGTTTTGGTTCAAGGAAATCAAAATAATCCTTATTGGTAAATATAAGTATCTTAAAAGGTGTGTTTTTCAGCTCCAATGTTATATTCAGCAAGATCTTTGGCATTTTTTTTTTTTTATGCAGGACTGAATTACTTGTGGATGTGACAGAACTACATGCATACTACACACAATCAAAATTTGGTTGCAAGACAGTGAAATCATTTGGAGCATGTTTACATACTATGGCTCAGAGGTAGAGCGGGTCGTCCACCAATCGGAAGACCAGCTGTTCGATTCCCAGCTCCTCCAGTCTGCATATCTAAATATCCTTGGGCAAGATAATGAACCACAAATTGCTCCTGATGATGCTTCCATAGGTGTATGAGTGTGTTAAAAACTGAGTAGCAGGTAGCACCTTGTATGGTAGCCTCGGCCACCAGTGTATGAATGTGTGTGTGAATGGGTGAATGTGACTCGTAGTGCAAAAAGTGCTTTGAGTGGTCGGATGGCTAGAAAGGCAGGTCCATTTAACATTAAAGGTTCTTCATTTAAGTATTTAAAAGAACGTTTTATTTTATAATTGATTGCTGTAAACATTCAGCAGTATGTGGAGTGTAGGGTTTTGCAAAGTCCCATGAATTTAATATAAGCCTTCCCCTGTTTTTTCCCCTCCAACAAAGTCCATTCCACAAGCTGGGAGGTCCTATGGTCAGAAAACACTGACCCTTGTATGAATTAAAATGTACTGCAGTGTAAAGCTACACTACACTGTCTGTATTTTCAGCTATAAAGTTTATTCATTAGGCTATCTAAAGTGAAAGGTTTCAATAGTATTTCTTGGGCTACAATCATCTAAACGATGTTACACTACTTTTCCTAAAATCTTTGAGAAAGTGACTTTTGCAGACTATTTTGCTGTAAATTAGCTGCTATTTGACTGACAGGCTCATGTAATAATAGCAATTGTATTTCATAACGCGACAATAATGACTAATATTGAACATTTAAAATGTGAAGCTCTTAATAAACTCTATTCGTGGTGCATTAGCTGGTTTGATATTTAATCTTTTAATTTGATCCCACTGCATGCTATATGACATTTTGAGCCCAAATTTAAAGGGCCAACCTTCTCTGCTAACAGTTAGCACACTGATAACGTTACAATACCGCATTGATATCGACGGGGTTAACAGTTACCCTCGCCATGTGTAACGTTAGCCTTGGAGCTTAATTAAACTCGAGTTAACGTTAGTTCTTATTCGAAGTTATTAAATATTATTATTTCCAACCGTTCTTTTTCAGTCAAAGGCATCATTATTTGTTATTAGTTAACGTCATGTGGTCAAATGAGCCAGCATATGCCGAAGGAAAGTCCAAGAGAAGTTGCCTCAATACAGACTACTCGGTATGTGTGAAACGTAACATTGCGACTCCACCACGTCACTCACCAGAAACCTTGTCGAGCTCGTGCCCTGGTCAATAGCAGCTACCAGCGGATCCATCCTCGTTCTTTTTACGCGTTACCGTTGAAACGCTCGAAACAAGACGTTAAACACTACCAGCTGCTGGGTTTGAGGCTCGCACGGGACGACACGAGTGCTCACTTAGTCGGACACCACTCACGACTCCTCGTGAGGGGTAGAGGGTGGGTCAACCCAGGAACCGGCCCGTGCTGATTGAACGATTGGCTGCTCCACAGAAGGCGTCGGCCTCGCTCTGTCCAATCAGGACCGGGGGCGCGCCAGGGTACGGTCAGGGAGGAGAACATGCCGAGGGCGCAGAAAATGAGTAATATAAATAAACACTTACACAGACTGTGTCGATTCTGTAGATCGATGAAGTCGATATCTGAGCAGACAACACTTAGCCTACCGACACCTTATGATTCAATCAAGTATGTATCGATGTCTGGATACGCAATATCCGGCCACTGTGTTGGCTCATCGATCCCATAGACATATTGGACGGGGAAGCCTGAAGGGACATGACAATATTAGACCACAATTTATTAACTTCAAGATATCGCCAGTGTTGGGTAAGCTGCACATTGCTTCACACTGGAAGAAGAACTAGAGGAATGCAGTTTGGTTAAATAAAGCTGCTTAGAAAAAGTAGGCTAGTTCAAAGTACTTTGTTAAAAAAAAAAAGATCAAATTGAAAATGTGATAATGCCTGCTTATGTAAACTTCAAAAGCTCATAGGACCTAAATGTCAGACATCATTAATAACTGCATTTACTGAAATCATGAAATTTATTTTCCAGTTAATAAGAAATCACTGTGAAACATTTAAAGAGGTTAATTAAACATTCGTTAGTCCTATTTCAGTATTTAAGTGTACAAGCTAAGCTCAAAGTAATATCTTTCTATGGTTCCAGCTCACCAGGAAGAAAAACAGTCCCCCAAAATGTAAAGTTTTCTTATTTAATCCACACATCCACTGAAATGTCACTCAGTGTGTAATCAGTACCCACTCGAGGTCAGTGTGGGTGTTCCTTGATGACAGATCATTAGATGTTGGTGGGATTGTTTGAGATTGAATAAGATGAAGTAAAAGAAACTCTTCTGTGTCAAGAAAGTCAATTGTAAAAAAAGGTCTCAATTCAACAACTGTGTGACACTATAGGTCTGCAGTCCAAGCTTGATCTGTGCAGTGTGAGAGGATGGAAACATCTTAATACACAACAAACAAGGTGCTCCATTCAAGACAGAAAACTTTTTATTTCTTTGTTTTCTTTCAAAATGATTTAGTGAGAGTGTAAAGGCCCACACTTCTATGAAGGTCAATTAAAGTGGCATCACACTTACAGTGTTCAAGCTTAAAGCAAAAACACTTGTTTTTCTCATCTTTCCTGCTCTGTACTATATTTCTTTCTCTCTGTCTCTCTCTCACACACACAGACACACACATGTTTTCCATCATGCACACACACACATACAGTATATTGGTTTCCTGTCCACACTTTAGATATCCTGTCACACATCTACAGTTACCTAGTATGCACACCCCCCGTCTCTGTCTCACATGTACGTAGCTGCAGCAGATACAGTGTCCCCTTCTCTTCTTTCAGTCAGAGGGGTCTCCTCTACTGCTGATAATAAGGCTCTAAAGCCTAAAATAGTACAGATCTTTATTTGGCTTTATGAGGAATCTGTCTGGTAACTGCACTGAGCTGGAGAGGCAGACTAATGATCCACTCACTGTAAGCCTAATGTGTGCTACTGGACAGCAAAAGCACAACATTTTGAGCCATGCTGACACATTTGCTCTCACTTACACCGTTTACACCTTTTCACAAGAAATAATGGTTGCAGGTAGAAGGTGAAGGCTGGAGCAATAATCCCTGACAGGGGGCCATGAACCTGGTCTTGTGCTCCTGAGGAGGAACAAACTACCCCGTCTGACTCAAGTCAAGTAAAGTTCAACTTTATTGTCATTTGCACATACAGAGTACATGGGAACGAAACTGCACTTTCTCCCAATCCCAAAGTGCCATCATACACTTACAAATATAAAAAAATATAAAGATAAAAAATCTATACATATCATACATACATAAGTATAAAAACATAAAGATAAAAGGTAAAAAATATATATACACATCACATATTTTAATTTTAATTTTAATCTTATATACTTTATTAATCCCTGAAGGGAAATTCAATTTTTTCACTCTGTTGTCAATTACACACAGGTCCAAACACACACATGCACAAACAGGACCTATACATGCACTAAATGGAGAGATGTCAGAGTGGGGCTGCCCATGACAGGCGCTCCGAGCGCTTGGGGGGTTCGGTGAATTGCTCAAGGGCACCTCGGCAATGCCCAGGAGGTAAACTGGCACCTCTCCAGCCACCAGTCCACGCTCCATATTTTGGTCCAGATGGGGACTTGAGCAGGTGACCCTCCAGTTCCCAACCCAAGTTTCTATGGACTGAGCTACTGCCGCCCCAAATATATATGCATATATACATACATGTGTGCATATATACAGATAAAGAGAAACTCATCCATGATTTTATTTCTTCACGCCTGTCTCAGCCAGAAATCACTTCACCATCTACAGTTAGTACAAAATGCTGCAGCTCAGCTTTTAACTAGGTCTAAAAAAAGGGACCACATCACCCCTGTTTTAGCATCCCTGCACTGGCTGCCTGTTCATTTTAGGATTGATTTTAAAATTCTTTTATTTGTTTTTAAGGCCAGACTTGGGCTAGCCCCTGCCTATATTTCAGACCTTTTATCCTCACACAAACCAGCTCGCAGTCTGAGATCCGCTGATAAGGCCCTGCTAGCTGTTCCAAGGTCTAGGCTGAAAACAAAAGGCAACAGGGCCTTTGCAATCAGGGCCAGACTCTGGAACGATTTGCCTGAGGAAATCAGGTTTTCAGAGTCTGTTCCTCGTTTTACCTCGCTCCTCAAGACACACTTTTACAGGAAGGCTTTTATGATGTAATGTTTAAGTTGATGTAATGTTTAATTTGTATGTATTTTGTGTTGATATTGAGTGTGTGCTGATATTTTATGCTGTAAAGCACTTATTTATATTGAAAAGTGCTATACAAATAAAGTTATTATTATTATTATTATTATAAATAAAAGCACACATGTAGAGTCTAAAAAACAGACACAATTCTTTCTGACAATTTTTCTAAAGATACAGTTGTTCTTGCACCAGCAAATGAAATATTCTTTAGAAAAGTGTTCAAACCATTTCTGTGCTTGTTTCTGTATGGTTTCCTGTGGGACACTGTTGTCTTATGCACAGGGCTATGTGGCTTCTTTTTGACAGAAAGGCTACTGCTATAACCACTGTCTAACTGCTGGTTAGACACAGCTTTCTCACAGGCCAATGTCACCCAGCAAGTTTTAGGAAATAGTGACAGAAATAGGAATTAGGGATTTTAACCGGGTCTTAAGGTGGAGGTTGACAGAGGTCGAAACTTTTGGTAGATGGAATTGTCCTCCCAGCTCTTAAACAGCTCCTGGTTGACCTGGAAGTCTGTGAAGTCCAACAGGGCCTGCAGAAAACCACAGAGAGTTTCCACTTTAGATTTTATTCTTAGATGTACTATAACACAGAAAAATAGAATCCTTGTTTTCACTTGACAGGTGACAGGTGGAGGCGACAGCTGCAGGCTGCTGTCAGAGGCTCTAGTTGGAGGTTTGGCTGCACAGTTGGCAAACCAAATAAAGTAGCTTCAGATAAACTTATTCAGACTTGGTAACAGTCAAACGTCAGTCCAATGTAATTCATTTACACTAAAATAGTTCTAATGTTGACAAAATATCGCCAATATTGGTAATATTTGGCCAACATCGGTACATTTCTTGTAAAGTCTGAATGGTAAAACACTCAGAAAACAACATGGGTTTTAAACCACAGGACATTGCAAACTACCATCTGCTGCTTGGATATTATGGAGATTTTAAGATTCAAACTTCATGATGGAGATGGAAATACAAAAACATGGGGGGTTTTTTTCATCACAACCCTCGTGACACCGTATTTTGTGTGAATATTTATTATATTTCAAGTCTGAAATTGTTTTAGTAAGTGGGATTCATTCATTCTTTAAGTGTTTGCCCATACACATACACAGCCAGTATAGTAGGCTGCTGATCTATTGTTCATTTGACAGAAATATGAGCATCACAGGACTGTATTGATGTCTTTCAGTCTGGATGACTGACTGAGCCTACGGTGACACCTACAGCCCAGTAGTGTATTCTACACCTAATGACAAGTGGAATTGTTAGATTTAGAACTCCTCAGGAGGAAACAGATAGCATAATGTCCAGGTGTTACTACTAACACTCACCAAGGCTTTGTTCTGTTCAAGTGCTCCAGTGAGAGTGTCAGTGAGCAGGCATGCAGGATACAAGGATCCTGAAATCAACACAGCAAAGTGAAATGTAACTTTAGTATTTATACCTGTGTTGTTCCCACTGTGACATGTCAAAATGTCTTCCATGAAAAAGGCCTATTAATGATCCTGCTGCTGTTAGTCACAAAAATACAAGTTATACTGTTAAAGTATGGGTTCTGCAGTCCTACCAATTTGTTTTTGTTTGTATTATATTAATATTTTAATGGATTAATCAATAATTCTATAATGCAATGTGATCAATGTAAACATGAATAATTAATTATTTTTTTTTAAATTACAGACTCTGAAAGCCAACAAGCAACAAACCACTTTTCCTCATTCAGTACAATTTACAGTAATGACAGTATAACAGTTTGTAATAATAATAACAATAACCTTTATTAATATAGTGCTTTTCAAAATACAGTTACAGAGTGCTTTACAATAAAATCAGAACACATAATAACGTGAAAAGAATGAAATGGACAAAAGGCCAAAAACTCAACATAAGAAAACACAATGGCAAAACAGAATAAATTGTCATAAAACAGATTAAATCACAGAAATGCAATTCTTTGAAAAGTGGGATTTACAAGTGATTTATAAGACAAGAAAATTGCCACCCTGATTTCCTCAGGCAGGTCATTCCAAGGTGTAAGAGCTCTAAACGCAAAGGCTCTGTCACCTCTGAGTGTGAAGCTGGACCTCAGAACTACGAGGAGCGACATATCTGAGGATCTCAGAGCACGGAAAGGGACATAGGGCAGAGATTTGATACATAACTTGGGTTGAGGTCTCTCAGGGCTTTGTAGGTAATCAATAATATATATATTTATTTGAAAGTATGATAATTATATTAATATTTTAATGGTTTAAACAATAATTCTATAATGCAATGTGATCAATCTAAACATGAATAATTAAAACTGTCTCCACTTCAATCTGCCAATAGCCCTTATGTTTTTGTTTGTTTGTTTGTTTTTTTGTTCCTGCAGTCAAACTCTCTGAATATTTTTTTTAAGTAGGAACACAGATTATTCAATAAGACTACAGCTCCGTTGGACTTAATGGGCAAGGGATCAGGCTTATGTAACTCTGTCTGTCTGGAGGCTTTTTGAGGCTATGAAGCACTAAATGATTTAAGATAATGTTAAGTTGGAATGGCGGTCTCCTCTACACAGCTCAGGTGAATCGTTGTTTTACTCGACTGGGCACCAAAGTGTATTACCAGCTCTGTGCAGGTTACTGATTCTGAGTCTGCCAGGAATGTGAAACTTGTCCTGTCAGTTCATTTGGATGAGAGTTGTGTAATTATTCATTTGAGAGCCTTATCCCGTATTTTATGTGAAGCTGATACAAACTTTAACACATTCACATGTACATTTATCTGAATGGCTTGGATGCATTTAATAGGACAAGTGTAAACTCTTTATAGCAGCAACAGGAAGTTCTGTGAACGATGCTGGAAAGATGGCCTAAAGAACCACGGATATAATGGAAAAGAAACAGCAGTCCATACCACATAGACACAAAGTGCCACACCATTTTCTACATCCTGTTTGTACCTCATTTCTAAACAGATACAAGTGACAAGAATATACACTATACACATGTTGCCAGTAGCGTAATGTAATTACACCCCAGTGCACACTAGTTACTAGTTATAAAGCACACATGCACAAACACAGCATGTATCATATCGTCTCGTCATATGATCAAATAGAGACTTGACATTCGACAACATCAGCATACATATTACCCAGCAATCATCATTGCATATCTGTAGGCCTAGATGGAAAAAATACCAAAGAAAATAAGAAATTATTAATCTAATTGAACATTGTTTTTGTTGTTTTGTTTTTTAAGATTATTTTTTGCCTTTTGTACAGACAGCTGGGGAGTGACAGGATAGGAGGAGAGATAGAGAGAGAGAGAAGGGGGGCGACATGCAGCAAAAGGTCATGGGTCAGATTTAAACCCTGGCCACTGCCAAAGACTCTACCAGGTGAGCTAAAGGTCAAATTATCTTTTATGGTTTATTTATAGTTTTCATAGTCCAGAATAAGTATTTGACTGGAGTATTTTACCAAAAAAAAGACAATAATGACTGAGACAGGTTTGCCTTTTTCAAGGACATATGTTGCAAGTATTTTAAACATCTTCTATTTTTGAATTCAAAATTAATATTTTCTATTTCTGTATTTTTCATGTACAACACATAGCTGGAGGGCCCGCTCTCTTGACTAATTTAGATGGTTAGAATACATTTGAATCAATCTGAAATCACACTGGCACTAAGTGTGCTGTCCACCATAGTTCAGAGCACGTCTGGTTTCGAGGCTTCAGGCCCAGCATCTGTGTGGCTGTCAGCTGTGCTCTGTGTGCCCACAGTCGGCTCCTTATTCTTGGCTGCATTCTCACTCTGAGCCCGGTTCTGTTGCTCCCTCTCCAGCGCTTTCTCCATCTCTGTGTAGTAATCGAGAGCTTTCCGTACCGGGTTGATAATGTGTTGCTGCAGAATGAATGAGGAATTGATCAAATTCCACCCCAAGTGTGCAAACTTTCTCTCAGCCTTGTCTGTTTTTCATATAGTAAGTGATCCCCTTCATGTCCCATAGTAACCTACTGCGCAGTGAATTTACTGGATATTCATGATTCCTTAAAAAAGAAAATCACCTCCAAGCAGGGGAAGAGGTTGGCCAGCTCGATGAAGAGAGGCAAAAGGACGAATCTGATGAAGCCTGTTTGAGATGAAGGCTTGGTCACTTTGTCCCGATCCATGAAGGGGGTGACTGGAAGACCCTCTAACTTCTCCACATCACTCTGAGGGCAGATAGACGACACAGTTGGCACAGTTGGCTGTACTTCTAGGGCTGGCTTGTGTAACTTTTGATTTAGTCTTTCATTTTAATTAACTGTCTCTCCTGAATCAGGTTGTACAAGGTTTTGAATTAATAGAACACACACATTTTTAGAAGGTCAGATCATGTGTAAATAGTCCTCTGTGGTTGGGGAATAAATATCTGGGTGTCATCACAGTATGACATGTCTTTATGAACAATAGGACTCAGTTACCTGGTTGTAGAATTCCTGTAGAAGACAGTCCAACCAGGGCTCAGCTACCTCCATGGGCCGCGCCTCATTGGATATGTCACTCACTTTGATCAGAATCATCATCAGCTTAAGACACAATGGGGAAAAAATTATGGGGAAAAGACAGAGGTATAGAGTTTGGCCAGTGTATGAATCACTGTATGATGGAGTGTCAAATATACCTGTTATTCTAACATTTCTAATCCTAATGTCAA
Organism: Epinephelus moara; assembly: GCF_006386435.1. NCBI lineage: Eukaryota > Metazoa > Chordata > Actinopteri > Perciformes > Serranidae > Epinephelus > Epinephelus moara. The sequence goes on from NC_065512.1 coordinate 36,964,333, forward strand.
AGTCCTTAAAATGAGATAAAAGTGTGTCCATTAATGCACACTTTCATATCTAGCAGGTTGAACTATTGCAATGCTGTCCTATCTACCCAAACTGATACAACTACAGATCAGTTACAGCTGATTCAGACCACTCTGCCTTAGTCCTGCAGGACCAGAAGGACAGATTAAACCCGTTTGAAAGTCTTTACATTGGTCAGGTTTCATTCTTGATTCAGATAATCTTCTGCTTGTTTTTAAAAGGACCACACGTTCTTGCATCGCATTTACTTGAGGTGAAGCAGCTTTTAGTTTTCACATCACATCAGCATGAAATGTTGTCATCTCACACACTACATTTTTATTTTCTGAGCCACTGAAATAGTCTACCTGAGAATCTGAGTGCAACAAAAGGTGTTTATATCTATAATGGTAAAACCTATGTCTTTAGCATGGCTTTTGAATGTTTTATGACCAATATTCAAATGTTATTTAGCCATTTATTTAATTGAATTCATGTTTTAAAATGTTTTTTATAGCCTTATGTTTATTTCATTTGTTAGTTTTTTTTTAAAATCAGTGTTATTGGTGTGATCAATCAATTCAATTTTATTTATAAAGCCTATATCAATATCACAAAGCACAATTTGACTCAGAGGGCTTTACAGCATACGACGTCCCTCTGTCCTTAGGACCCTCACAGCGGATAAGGAAAAACTCCCCCCAAAAAAACCCTTTAATGGGGAGAAACCTCAGGAAGAGCAACTGAGGAGGGATCCCTCTTTTGATCTGTTTAGTTGGTTTTTATTATTACATACATTTATTATTACTTTCGGGAGCAGAGTACCTTGCCTGGTATGGGGACACTGGGGCCTCCTCCTCCTGGAGCCAGACCCAGGGGGAGAGCTCGCCAGTGAACATCTGGTGGCTGGGCCTTAGGCCATGGGGCCCGGTCGGGCTCAGCCCAAAAAGACAACATGGAGCCGTCGCCCTGTGGGCCCACCACCCGCAGGGACAGAAATTGGGGTCGGGTGCATTGTGTGCCAGGCGGCAGGCAGGGGCAGGGCCCCTGGCGTGCCGATCCCTGGAGTCACGGACTGGCTTTTGGAACGTGGAACATCACCTCTCGGGTGTGAGGATACTCACAAGCCCCCGGCTGAGCGCCGCCGTGTTGGGGTTCTCCCCGGAGAGTGAGAGGGTCATCTCGAAGTGACTGAGGGTCACAAAAAGAAGGTCTCTGACTGTGGTTTGTGCTTATGCACTGGACGGCAGTGCGGAGTACCTGGCCTTCTTGGAGTCTCTTGGCGGCATCCTGCAAGGGGTGCCATAGTTCTCCTGGGGGACTTCAACGCTCAAGTGGGCAATGATGGAGAAACCTAGAGGGGGGTGATTGGGGGGAACGGCCTGCCTGATCTGAACCCGAGTGGTACTTTGTTATTTGACTTCTGTGCGAATCATGGACTGGCCATAACGAACACCATGTTCGAGCACAGGGAGGTTCATAAGTGTACCTGGTACCAGAACACCCTAGGCCAAAGATCAATGATCAATCTTGTGGTTGTATCAGCAGATCTGCGGCTGTGTGTCTTGGAAACTCGGGTGAAGAGAGGAGCAGAGCTGTCAACTGATCACCACCTGGTGGTGAGTTGGATCAGATGGCGGGGAGGCTGCCGGACAGACCTGGTAAACCCAAACGTGTAGTGAGGGTGAACTGGCAACGTCTGGCTGAAGACCCTGTCTGTGGGGTCTTCAACTCCCACCTCCGGGAGAATTTCTCGTGCATCCCGGGGGAGGTTGGGGACATGGAGTCTGAGTGGGCCATGTTCAAAGCCTCTATTGTGGAGGCGGCTGCTAGGAGCTGTGGTCAGATGGTTGTCAGTGCCTGTCGGGGCGGCAACTGAAAAACCCGCTGGTGGACACCAGCGGTGAGGGAGGCCGTCAGGCTGAAGAAGGAGGCCTTTCGGGTCTGGCTGGCCCAGGGGTCTCCTGAAGCAGGTGACAGGTACCGGTTGGCCAGAAGGGCTGCAGCTGTGGCGGTCACTGAAGCAAAAACCCAGGTGTGGGAGGAGTTCGGGGAGGCTAGGGAGAAGGACTTTAGGTTGGCCTCAAGGAAGTTCTGGCAGACCATTAACCAACTCAGGAAGGGAAAGCAGGGCTTGTCTCAGAAGGTGCTCAGCAGAGAGGGAGAACTGCTGACCTGAACTGGGGACATCGTCAGGTGGTGGAAGGAGCACTTTGAGGACCTCCTGAACCCAGCCATCACGTCCATTATGAACGAGGCAGAGCCTGAAGACTTGGGGGAATTCTCACCCATATCCCTGGCAGAAGTTGCTGAGGTAGTTAAAAAGCTCCCCAGTGACAAGGCACCGGGTGTGGATGAGATTTGCCCTGAGATGCTGAAGGCTCTGGGCACTGTTGGGCTGTCTTGGTTGACACGCCTTTTCAGTGTCGCGTGGAGGTTGGGTACGGTGCCTGCAGAGTGGCAGACCGGGGTGGTGGTCCCCATCTTCAAAAATCTTTAAAGTTTACTCCAGGGTGCTGGAAAGGAGGCTCCGACCGATTGTTGAACCTCAGATTCAGGAGGAGCAATGCAGATTCCGTCCTGGCAAGTGGACCAGCTCTTTACCCTTGCGAGGCTACTGGAGGGGTCGTGGGAGTTTGCCCATCCAGTCTACATGTGCTTTGTGGACTTGGAGAGGGCTTACGACCGCGTCCCTCGGGGGTCTTGTGGGGGGTACTATGGGAGTACGGGTTGCCAGGCTCGCTGCTACGAGTCATCCGGTCCCTGTATGACCAAAGTGACAGCTGTATCCGCATACTTGGTGTAAAGTCGAACACATTCTTGTGGGTGTTGGCCTCTGCCAAGGTTGTCCCTTGTCACCAATCCTGTTTGTGACCTTCATGGACAGGATTTTGATGCGCAGCCGGGGGGAGGAAGGGGTCCAGTTTGGGGACCTCAGAATTGCATCTCTGCTTTTCGCAGATGATGTGGTTCTGTTGGCTCCATCACACCGTGACCTCCAGCATGCACTGGGAGTGTGCAGCCGAGTGTGAAGCAGTTGGGATGAGAGTCAGCACCTCCAAGTCTGAGGCCATGGTCCTCTGCCAGAAACCGGTGGATTGCCCTCTCCGGGTTGGGGGAGGGTTACTGCTTCAAGCGAGGGAGTAAAAATTCAATGTCCTGTCTTGTCAGTTCAATGGCTCAAACGACCATGGCCCACCCACACAGGTATTTTCATCTATGTTTTCTAATTAGACAAGTTTAGTGACATCATATTATTCCATAATACAGAAACATACAGATTAAAAGTGGGAATTATTTTATCCCTTAGTTGTATTCTTTATTTTGCGTTTTATGTGTAGGATAAACTAGTAGTATTATTAAGAGTAAAACATAAAAAGCGGCTCCTTATTACACTATTTTCCTCTTACCACATCTCTGTGGTCCTTGTTGGTGAAGTCAAAAGCTGGCAGGATGGACTTGAACTTGTTGAGAATCTCATTGTGCCTCGTCATGTCAGTGGCTAGGATGCATCTGCAGTTATGACAGAATAAACCCATTCAGTACCATGAAGTGTAGTGCCATTACGGCTGAGTACCATGGGAAAATGTGCATGTTAAGAAAACCAGAAAGATGATCTCACTTGATGATCCCTTCCCTTATCCGTTTGTACTGATCCATGGACAAATTCCTGAATATGTTGCTCTCTGTCTACAAAACACAAAATCCTTCATTGACTGCAGAGTTGACAGACTCTATCTCATGGTGATAGCTCTGCCCTTGTCTGGTCTTGTCTTGGTTTAATTTAAATCCCTAAACTAAAATGTATGTTTCATGGCAGCTTGGGCAGAGATTTTTGAACAAACAACAGGTTTTCATCCTTACCTTCTCCAGTATCTCAAAAGCTACTGCACAGTGGTGGTTCTCCAGTGGAGAGATGTCATTGTAGCGGAGAGCAAGTTCAGTCCGAGCATTTATCTGAAAGATAGTCAGATATCAGTTTAGATTAACATTAAATAGAGTTGGTATTAAAGCAGTTCTGCATGCATTGGTGCCAAAGCCTCAAGGGACAACAACGGAAAACTGGATTAAAATTTAAATGTTGAATTTCAAATTAAAAAAGTAAAATACAACAGACTGGAAACATTATGAGGGTTTATCATGTGCTTATGTCAGTGATACAGCATGCTGTATATAAGATAAACAGCTATTAGTATATATTGGCCAAGAGCAAGCAATATCTCAACAACGCCTCAAGGAAATTTCTTCAAATTTGGCACAAATGTTGATTTGAATTCAAGGAACTGATAAGAATTTGTTGGTCAAATGTCAATGTCACTGTGACAATGTTCATGGCATTCTCGTGAATGTGGTGCCTCAAGAACACCTTGAGGGAAATTCATTAAAAATTTGGCACAAATGTCCAGTTGGACTCATGAATGAACTGGTAGAATTTCGTGGTCGAGGGTCAAAGGTCACTGTGACCTCACAAAACATGTTTTTTTGCCATAACTCAGGAATTCATATGCTAACTGTGACAAAATTTTATACAAACGTCTAATAGGACATAATGATGAAGTGATAACATTTATATTCAGGTCTAAGGTCATCATAATGTTAAAATATAAACATAATGCAAAAAGACTTTTCTGGCCAGGAGCACAATGAGACACATTTGATCAGATACTGAATAGGTGACTCTAAACTTGGGTGCCCACCTTAAAACTTTGCTAATTGTATACATGCTCTGTGTTGCCGGGGGGGACACATCTATGTTTTTAACAACTTGACAGGTTTGTGAAGGCATACAACCCCGCGGTGGTAATACAAATTTTTAAGTCTATCTATACAATATCCACATGCTCATATATACAATGGAAGTGTAAATGGTTGCTGTAATTTTTACCCTGTTCATATTAGCTGTGAAAAGCTCTATTCTCAAAGTAATTGCAATGTACTTGATGAGGCACAAAATCTAAAAGGCAGAATGCCAAAAAAGGGCGTTCTAATACAAAAGGCTTCAGCTTTAACATAAGGCTGCAGCTGTCTGAGTTTGAGAAATCAAGTCATAATAGTCAAATTATTGCTAAATTCCTACTTTGTGTTTTGACTCAGCAAGAACACACTATCTGCAAAAGCACAAAGAGTGGATGCCATATACCTGATAGGCATTGTTGTATCCTGTGTGGTCAAGATCGTGGCAGACTGCAGAGGTCAGCATGATCAGCAGGTCGACGCTGTCCATCTTACTCTTCAGGTCAGTCAGCCAGATCAAACCATACATCTGCTCAGAAATAAAGAATGAGTACAGAATGAGAACTGGAGAGGTCATCATGTACATAATGTCGCTAAAGAACGCTGCCATTTATTCTGAACAATGAAATGATTAAAGCATCATTAATTGTTTTTTTTCCCACTTGGGGGCAATACAACCATAAACGCAACCTTGACATAGCCTGTTATAATGTTGTTACAGCTAACATGTTAGCAAACAACCTGATGAAAGTAAGTCCAATATTCACTCTCATTTTAGCTTTGTTTTAGTCTCCACTAACTTCTCAGAGATACATATCTGGCTCTAGCTGCCATATGGTCCAGATAGATAACTTAGTAGTTAGTTTACAGTTATGTATTTTTGGATATCAGAAAGATGCTAAAATGCTCAGTTGAGTTTATGGATAAGCAACAACTTTTCTAATTACACAAAATCTTGTCCTTAAAGCTGTAGCAATCAATATTTTTTAAATAAAAACTAATCAATTGAATATTTTGTAGAGGATAGTAAGTCAACAAGTTGCTTCCATAGGCCCCATGCTTTCCAATGAAAGTTGTTCGGTGTCACATGAAGCCAAAAAGCTTGATTCCTGTGTATGAAATTACCCGGATGTTCTGCATTGTAGGGCTGATAGAGCAAGTGCATGAGAGACTTACTGCAGGCGAGCAGCTAACGTCTGGTTTAGCTTGCCACTAACTTTGATGGGGATAAAAATGACTTAAACATACAGCCAGGGATTTCCAGTGACTGTGAAGCTCAAAAGAGTTAGTCTATTGATTTACAGATCTCTTTCACATTAGGCTATGGGAAAAAAGTCTTTTTGGGCCCTACAGTATCATGTGATGGATGCAAAACTTGTAATTAAATGTTTGTCCATTATGTAAAATTGCCTTCAAACCATCTTGGTTGCCTCACTTTTTTTGCTTGAAGGAGTTGCTTATAGTGAGAGGTGCTCAAACTAAACCATCAACTAAATGTTTACCAAAAATAATCAGCTAAAATAAGATAAAGGTGGCTAAAAACCCTTAAGAAGTTGTTGACTCAGGCGCTGATTCTCAGTGATTTTGTTCATATAGCCAACCATTTCATCTTACACACAGGCATCTGTTTATACCAAACGCATTGATTAATGCAGGTTCGAAGAATGAATCCATTATGATTCAGCCATCTTAAAGAAATGTTAAAGGCAAGAATTAAAATCATCATGTGTTCTTCATGAATGTGTTGAGATAAACTGTCTAACCTGCAGAGCTGTCCACTGATTTGAGTCACCTCTCAACCCTGAGGGCCAGATGTCCTTCAATTAGCCATCAAGGATGATTTGGCATGATTGCACAATTTCATGATTACAGACATAGTTGGACTCTCAGTGTCACTCTAACACACACACACACACACACACACACACACACACACACACACACACACACACACACACATACACACACTCACCATCTGGGTAACACAGAAACAATGCTTGAAGTTGTGGAAAGGGATGTTGTTGTATCTTCGATAGACCTCAAACAGGAACTGTTGCAGTACTTCGGGCTCAATGTTGAAAGCTGCTATGAAATCTAAGTCTGTGTACATGACTTGCAGGAGCACCATGATCTCTGCGTCCTCCCACTGCCTGCACACACACACACCAACACCACACATCATTATGCTGATATAATAAAAAATAATTTAAAGAAGGCATCTCACCTAAGAAATGACTGAACGTATGAATAACTAGCAAAGGCTTCCACATAAACCTCACTGCTCTGAGCATTATCAATCAAGTCGCTAGGAAAAATGTTTGGCATTATACGTCTCTGCAAACCACACATATTTTACATTTGCACATTACATCAGAACATTGTATATATATTTATATATATATACATACACACATCAGTATTTTAGAAAACTGCTGATCTATTTTGGAATATTTAATAAATATGTCTTCAGTAGGAATGGGTTGGGGCTGAGCGTCAGAGACCAGGTAAGGAAGTCATAAAGTGTTAAAAAACAGACTAAATAATTGTTGGTTTTGGTCTTTTCATGGGATTTGTTGACAATAACAAACAATGCCAACCTGTATAATCTCTCTATGCCACATAGCAGGAAGCAAAAAGCATATTTCATCAGGGTTTCAAAGGAATCCTATAATTTATTATGATTATGTGACGTCCCAAGCTTCAGCTGTCATTCTGTAGCCTGTGAATAACCGCATATCTATCCACCGCCACCATTGTGGGTTTGCTTTAAAAGCTTTTGGACAAATGAAATGATGACTGAACCTTACTGAATGCTGCATACACTCCCTCCCCATGAAGCCCACTTCAAACATGGGCTGTTGATTAAACCTTTTGATTTGTGAGCCCTCTGCAGGCCTATTCATATTGAGATGAGTGTGTCGATCAAAAGAAAAGGGAGACGTCTCCCGTCCTCTTCAGAAGCGTATCAGAGGCGCTTGTTGGGCACGACTGTCATTAGCGGACAGCCTGCCTCACTGTCTGCACACTAAGGAAACAGGTGCACGCGTTGTTTGTTTGTGATCACACAGGCACAAAGAAAACACGGTGATGAACACTGATGTTGCAGGTGACACAGAACCATGTCCACATTCATATTGGTCACATTGAAACTTACCAGTTATCAAAGGTTGGGGTCTTTAAGTACTGCTTTACTTCCTCTGACACCTCCAGGGAGCTGCAAAGGTGATTACAGAAGCATTAATGATTACTTGGTAAGATAAATGGAGTGCTGTCGTTTTTAGGGATTTTTGCATGTGGACGTGCCTCATCTGAAGGAACTTTTCCCGTACATGCTCACACTCCTTCCTGGTTTTATGCAGGGTTCTCTTGTGGTAGAATGGGGAGGGTTTGTGTGTTCCCTCTGACAGGTCTTTAAACAATCCCAGCCAGCTCAGATGCTCCACACTCTGAAAAGGGATGGAGACAAATCCAGTCAGCAGAGCCTGCAGGCTAGAGCAAAACACTGGGACTCATGCAGCAACATTCTCTCATATTTTACCTTAATTTCTGTTAAGAGTGTTTGTACATGACATACTGGTAATAATACAGGTCAATGGCCAATAATTGATAAAAAAAAAAAGTGCTGCATGATTGCATAGGAATCATGGGTAACAGTTAGCCGATCATTAATGTTTTGTACTGTTAATTAAATAGGTTTCATGATTGTGCCAATTTATTTTCCCTAATAATATGTTGGATTCATGTTAATGTGTATTTTCAGATACATTTTACTTTTTGAAAAAATTAATTAAAACTTGTCAAGATCAAGATCACATATCACCACATAGCAATCTATCTATCATATCTGGTCATGGACTGCCATGGGTGCATTAGCTGTTGACGGTGTTGACGTTGACGTGCGTTGGTTGTTGGACCCATCCACCACCCCTCCCACATGCCCGACTCAGACTTTTGCCACCTTAACTTCATTCTTGTCCCGCTGTGTTTGCCCCTGACGCCGCCGGATGCTGTTATACTACAACAGTGAGTGGCTGCATATTGTGCCAACATGAAAGGATGGCTTTTATCGTCTATGTCTGATGCCAGAAGTCACTGACCAAGCACCGGATTTCGATGACTTAGGAGTGAGACTGGGTTGGTAACTCTGAGGACCCTGTAAGGCTCACGGACCCACTGTGAAAGACCCTGGCCTTTAACAGCTCTATAGGTGATGCAAAGGCAAAATGCAGTGACTACAATTTTAGTGTCTTATCTGTTCAGTATGAGGAAACTGTGACAAAGACAATTTTAAGCAACACTTATGTGCTATTTTGTTATGTTCACTACATCAGGTTTGACCTATATTCTGATTCCCTGACATCATCATCATCATCATCATCATCATCATTGTCATCATCATCATCATCATCAACAACATCATCATCAGTGATGTTGCTTGTAATATGCTTACTGCAATATTATAATATAATAATATTATAATATCCTAGACCCAGTAGAATCCCAGATCTCCTGGGACCCAAGGCAGAGCGCAGTAACTATATTTACAGTCTTTTACTGTCTTATTTTGGTTAGGTGTTATAGTTACTGCAATTTTTACATCCTATTTTCTGTAAAACAGAACACGATTGAACCAGTACAATTTTGCCACAAAGATAGAACAGATATCCAAAGGTTTAATTTACTCAGTTTGGACCAAAATTGTAGTTACTGCGTTTACCTTTCTAGGGCAGAGCTTCAAAACCACCAAATACAGAAAGTATTGTACCTCTAGTTTCTCCCGGAATGAATCCACCTGTTTCTTCATCTCATACACTACTGCAGGCGTCTCGCCGGCCTCGATCACAATTTTCTTCTCCAGGCCCTGCAGTCTGAGATCACACACTATCACTGAGGTGTTAAGTCATCATACATTTATCCAGACCTTTGGTCTACATTGCGCAAAGTCTTGTGCCAAAGCATGTCCTGTTTTCTGTTATTTCCCACCTTGCCTACCTTTTCTCCATGGAGGAGAGGTCAAATCCTAGTGCACCAGCAAGCTCTGCACCTTGAAGGATAAGAAAAAAGGGAGCCTGTCAGTCATTTTAAACAAACTTATGCACCGCAATTCCAATGGTGCAAAGTTAAAAATACCTAACGGCTCACTGTTGCAGTCGGCAGCCACCACCTCCAGCTTGTAGCAGGAGTCTGGGCTGTTGGGGTCCAGGCTTGGGGAGATGTTGATGATGTTGCCTTTAGGATTGTACAACTTCAGGATGTCATGAGGTCCTGCCTCGGCTGCAGAGCGGAACAGATCTGAAAAGAACAGCTCACTGGTCATTTCACACTTTGCCCTGAGCAGGGTTGCAGTGGTATACCTATTTCAAGATATACTGAGGCATGAAAATTGGCAGTTATCATACTGTGTGCATTTGCTCATTTATGGGGTTGAAAAAAGGCAACTGCATTCAAAAGTTCACCTTCATGTCAGTCATTCTCAAAATGGAGACTTTTTATACACACCTCTATTGAGAGATGGTTTCACGTTTTTACTATTTGTTAACAAATAATTTACTAAAGCCTTATAGATCAATTGTATCATTATTATCATCATTTTTAAAAAAATGTTGATTTCTATATTTATCATATTGTTATAAAGGTTGTGTGGTTGCTTGTCATTGTATTAATAATTAAATCAATTTATTAATAAAATAAACAATATTATTTTTGTTTCCTGGATTCCAGTTAGAGAAGCACATCCAGTCAGTTCATCCGTACACCCCGAGACACAAATGATAAATACACTTCTGTAAGCTGGACAGAGTTCATTACATAAACACTGTCGCATATATTGCTAATCTCAAATATTTTATTTTCATCTTCATTATTCACTTTAGACACTGATACGTACAATAGCCTACTTAAAAAAAAAAAGTACAATACTATATTATTATTATTATATTATATTATAAATTTTCTTATAATATTGTGTTATATTATTATATTCGTTGGTTATTATTAGTTAAATTGTGAATATACATATATATGTATATATATATATATATATATACATAAATCACCCTCTCACCCTCTTAGGGTGGTATGTGTGTCATCCTCAAGCTCGGGTCCTCTACCAGAGGCCTGGGAGTTTGAGGGTTCTGCGCAGCTGCTCTTACATTGAGGCTGTTTATATCTACTGGGCCTTGGTACCCAACATCGGATTGTGGGGTTGATGATGACATCCCCCTGCTGACCTGTCGTCCTGGCTCCCCCTTGCCGTAGCATTGTTGAAGTATTTCATTGATCTCTAGTTGTGTTAGTAGTTGGTGGTTGGGGATGTAGGAACACTGTCCTACCAGATGTTTCTTAGTTACTCTTGATTGTGGGCTTCGAAATATCCATAGGTCCCACATTCTCTGCATATATCCCATCTCTCTGTGATTGCAGGTATAGTAGCATTCCATCAATTCCGTGTTCTCCGCCCTTGTCCATGTAGCTCTTGTTCCAGTAAACCATTTGTCATCGGATTGCCCTGGTTCCTTAGTAACTGAAGTGGACCTTGCATATGTATATATAATAAATAGGCCTGGAAGCTACTGCTGGCATGTGTTCGTTTGTGTGTTCATGTGTGGGCCCCTACAGGAAAATAAAAAGCTTAACAATGCTAGATACAAATATGGCATCCGTTACATTGCCAAACATGAACAGGCCATGAGAGCGAATGCAGTGACTGATAAGCTTTTATGTAATAATATCACTGGGTTGTGGAAGGAGGTGAGAACCTTAAATAAGACCAATATTTCAACCCCCAGTGTCATAGAGGGTATCTCTGATGCTGATAATATAGCCGGAATGTGGCAACAACACTATTCTCCTCTTTTTAATAGCATTAAGAGTGCCCCATACATGGTGGAAAGTGTAGTGGACAAGGAGACAGTCATCACTTTCAGTGAAGTCTATCAGGCCATAAAACAGCTCTCTGAGAAGAAAGCCAGTGGTTCTGATCAAGTCACAGCTGAACACCTTAAATTTGCAAGTCCTAAGACTGCAGCATTACTTGCCATGTGTTTACTGGGTTCATGACACATGGGCTGCTGCCCATTGTCCGTCACTCTTGTGCCAGTTATTAAGGACAAAGCTGGCAAAGTTGGTAGTATAGACAACTATAGGCCAATTGCTTTAGCCAGAGTGGTATCCAAGGTCCTTGAAAGGATTTTGCTTGACTGCTTAAGTCACTATATTGACACCACACACAATCAGTTTGGCTTTAAGGCTAAGCTTGGCACAGACTTGTGCATTTATGCCTTGAAGGAAGCTACCCATGTGTACCTGAGGCGGAACTCCTCTGTTTTAATTGGTTTTATTGATGCCTCTAAGGCATTTGATCATGTTAACCATTTTAAAATGTTTCAGAAATTACGTCAAAGGGGTGCTCCTGGTAGCATTATAAGGATTTTAGCTTTTTGGTATGCCAAACAGAGAATGCAGGTAAAATGGGGTAAATGTCTCTCTTCCTCATTTGGGGTGGCCAATGGAGTACGCCAGGGGGGGCTACTTTCACCTGCCCTTTTCAACCTGTACATGGATGAACTATCCAAGAAATTGAGTGGGTGTAAAACAGGCTGTATGATTGGTAATACCTTGGTAAATCATTTTATGTTTGCTGACAACTTGGCCATTCTCTCACCAAGCACTGCTGGCTTTCAGCATTTATTGAATATTTGTTTTGAATATGGGGTAGAATATGATGTTCAGTACAATGCTAGAAAGAGTGTTGTCATTTACAGTAATGGTAAGTGTACCTGCACCACTCAAAGCACTTTTTACACTACGACTCACATTCACCCATTCACACACACATTTGCACACTTGGTGGCCGAGGCTACCATACAAGTCGCCAACCGCTACTGAGTTTTTAACACACTCACCGATGGAACAGCCATTGGGAGCAATTGGGGTTTAGGAGGAGCTGGGGATTGAATGGCTTATCTTCTGAATAGTGGACGACCTGCACTACCTCTGAGCCACAGTCGCGACAGTACACACACCTATCAGCCAAAAAGCCGCTGGAGTATACAGTAAAGTATACCCACTTCCTCCTCAATAATCTCCTATCTACCTAGTTGTACACCCACCTCATCAACTACCACTACACCACTGGTTATGAGCAGTGTGTGATTTGGGGATTGTGCCGGGAGTGTTTTAGGGCCACCAAAATCCAAAATCCTAGGGCCGTCCCTGGCAGAGGATCTGGACCAAAATCCATTTTAACTTGTTATTAATGGGTAACCAATATTCTACATTTATACATGTATTTGCATAATTAAGAAATAGAAAGGATAAATATAGACCAAAGGGATTTTATATATTGTGGCACTCCCTTTTTTTCTTTATAAATAAAGCCTTTTCACTGATCTTTAAGCATCTGTAAACAATTAACTGACATTAATAAAAGTTATAACTTATGAGCCTTTTATAAAGCTTGCCTTGTTAAAAAGTGGTTCCACTTTTATTTAAGACCGTTACAGATGCATGCAGACTCTACATAGCCTATAGACAATACTCCAAACAACACAATAACAAACTGTCATTGATAAATATATGCTTATTACCTTTATATATGAGAGCTTCAATAAGGTTCCTTTTGCCTCCCAAGTAAAGAACATGTGAAGCCAGTGACAGACAAAGCCTCCAGCCTATGTAACAAGTGAGGAGCTGTCAGTAGCAGCTGTATCGCTGCCTGTAGCTCAAACAACCTCCATTACACACATACAATTCCTTTATCTGCTTGTGTGATGGCTGACTGCGCATTTGATCCAGGCACGTATTAAAGTTGCTTTCTTGTTTGGTTTACAAAAAAGCTGTCAGAATTAGTATTTGTCATCGCAATGTCCTCTGTTAATGCAGCTTAAATTTAGAGTCTATAATAACAGATCAGATATTCACATCATATTTACATCTTTCCAAGAAGTGTAAAGTCATTGTAGACATGGAAAAAGTTTGGCAAATGTAAACAATGGATCATGTTACAGATGTAGACATTGATTTTTACACACTATAACTGCACATGTGTATGCACTCAGATATACCTTAAAATATTTTTCTAATCTGAAGAAGTACACTTTCGATAGTAACATAATTTTCTGCTACTACCTTTGACATCCTGGGCAGGACAATCCACTGGGAACTCAGCCTGCTCCGGTCTCCCATTCACTGTGAAGAAGATGATTTTTGTTGCCATGTCATGAATTCAGAGCCACTGATGTTGCTGTGTGCTCTCCTGATCTCTACCTAATGTCTGTCTCGCCTCATTATTTAACTGGTAAACACTCCACCCCCTTGATTTTATTCCCTCCTCCTCTTCTGCTCCTCCTTCCCTTTCCATCTTTTGTACTGTGACATTTTTTCAAACAACCGACGGATTATTTTAATTTAAAGTAGCCTAACCTCCTTTTTCTAATTGTTGTCTTCTTTGTGAATGTTGTTTCTGTTATTTGATTTACATGAAACATTTCATTTCACGTTATTATGTGATAAATGATCATATCATTATGTGAAACTTTTCACGTCATAAGTAAATAAAAAAAGTATAAGTAAATTATTATAACAAGAAAAAAAATTTTTAAGAAAAGTTTCTTGTCATAACATAAAAATGTCTTATAAAAACATGAAAAACATCTTGTTATAACAAGAAACTTTTAATGTTATTACCTGATACCGATAACATTTTTTCTGACATACCCTATATTGGTGTGTTATTAATTCATACTTATGAGATGGTATCTTATAATTATGAGATGATAAATCAAGATCACATTAACATGTCTCATTATCAAATAATTAAATATTTCGTGGTTTTGAGATAAGTCAAATCGAAAATAATAAGAAAACATAAGGTAGCTATATAAAAAACTATTTAAATGTAATAAATAAAAAATAAATTACAGCAATTAGATTTAAAGGATAAATGCAGAAAATAGGAATTCATAATGATAAGATATTGTTTTATGTTTAGGATATAATATTTTCATAGTCATTATACACTTTATAATTCGACAACATACTTACTGTAATAGGTGATTTTGTTTCAAGTGACGGAAAAGGGCTTCAGTACTCGTATACTCACTCCAGCTGCGTTTACTGCTGCTGTTAAAACAGATAAACGCCTCCATATCCACGCCTGCAGATGGCGCTGTACCGAGCGCATGACTATAGAGCGCAAACGGAAACCTTTGCTTCCTCCTTTAGCACTTCTTTGGTTGTTACCACATGGTTAACCGGATAAAGACACCAACGTGGTTCGTGTAGAGTTGACAAACGGTGGTGTGTGTTCTTGTACAACTTATGTCTGGTTTCCATAATTAATCGAAATGACTGAAAGTAAGGCAGAAGCGGCTCAGAGGCCCAAAGAGCTGCTGGCTCTGGACCCTAAACAAGAGTCCGAGTTCAAGAAGAAGGTGCAGGAGGCGAAGAAGAACAAATTCAGCACGGTAGGTCCTCGTGTGACCGTGAAAAATCATGAATTCACAAAATAGGATGTGCTATTGCTCCGTTTACTCGAGAGTATCTTCTTATTTCCGACGGTAGCAGGTGTCACACCTTATTCCATAACCCGTCGGATGTTGTGAGCTATTTAGCTTAAAATTTCAGCTGTGGTAAATGCGTCTCCTGGCGCTTTTATACTATGGTCAAGTCATTTAACGTTACTGTTGTCGCTGTTTTAGATAGCATTATGTATTTATCACATTAAAGGGGAGCAACACCTAAATTAACAATTCATATGTTATTTCTGTGAAGAAGGAGAGTTCAGTTAATATTAGTGAACATGAGCTACTCTGTTTAAAGGCCAGAAACCAGAGAAGGACGTCTCAAACTTGTGATGTCATCAAGTATGAAGTCTGGAGCTGCTCAACAGACAGTTAATTGTAGACTGGTTTTATGGACCCGCAGAATATTTGTTTTTTTCTTTTATTTATTTATTCATTCATTTTCACAACTAAATGAGCGTTATTCTATAGAAGGGTTTTCAGTGCTGAAACAGAATATGTACCCATATTCAGTAGGGGTGGGAGAAAAAATATTGGTATTGGTGTAGTAGGCCTATCCCAATATTTTGCATTACAATAGTGTGTACATACATGGACGATTTTTATTTTATATAAATTATTATTTCAAATATAAAATTAACTTTTGGTAGCTTTCTTCATAAAATTGGTTTTGCAGTCCATTAGAAACATTGTGCTGCACTAAAAATGACTAAAACCTGAATCTTGTCAGATAAAACAGATGTTGAGTTTATTTTTCTTTAGGGACATAATCTGCAGTCGTGAAAAGGTAGTAAATCGCAATAGATTGTAATATATATGTCATCGCTCCAGGCATTATATTATAAAATGTTTAAAAAATGCAATAATAGCTCCATTGTGACTTACGTACTGTGATAATATCGGGTTATGGGGCCTCTGGTGATTCCCATCCTTAATATACATATACACACTCATATTCTACAGAACATTCCCCTGGCTGATGTCAGTGTCATCTGTAACATCTTTACCAGATCACCAGGACAACTTTGAGTTGTAGCACACTCTAGTTTTTCCATTTGGGAGAGAGTTGTTTATGTAGTATGTTTGAATCGCCTTAGACCACAGGAATAATATGAATTAATTTTAAAAAGTAGGCGTAGTTCCCCTTTTAAGCCTCATCATGAAAAAGCTGCTAACTAAAGTGGTGTCTCATAGTATATTGGTTTGACAGGGTTGCAAACTCTGATGCGTTTCCAAACAGAAACTGGCCATCAGGGTGTCTCAGGTCAAGAGATTTTCACAGTACGATGACCGTCTCAGAAAATATCATGGTTTCACAGTGTCACGGTGTAACAGAATTTATATCATCATCATTTAGAATGAAAGGAATAAAAACAGAAGGTTATTTTTGGTTGAACAAATGTTTTATTACTGTAACTGAAACTTGAAACAATTATTTTAATGGAAATATGTGTAAAAAGTCTCCCCTTTTAAAATAGCTAAGGGAAGGGGGAGATCTCATTGTATTTTTTTGTTTACAATATTGTAGATAGGCAAATGTACACAGTATAATAGCCATCAACATTTATAGCACAGTATACCTTGAGACTGGGATATCGCTGCAACCCTACCCAGGTCTGTCTGCAAAGCTACCCGTCGTTCCCTTTTCCTTATTTTGTTTTTCTCTTTACTGATACAAGATGCTTTATTGGGCATTTAAAGGTAATTATACATTATATCAGATGTGTCATACAAAAAAAATTTAACTATTATTGAACAATGATATCGCTTTATGAACCAGAATATGTTAAGTAAAGTAATGATAAAGAAACAAGTTATGATTGAAATTAAATATAATAAACATTTATATAAGGGGAATAGAATAGGCCTTTTTAATAGCAGGGATTTGGACTTGTCATTGTAGGAAAAGCGCAGGTGCAACATTGTCAATGGCTCTGCTCTATTCAAGTGTCCCGGTAAGGACTGACAGCGAGTCAGCATGTAATATACCAGGAAACTGAAACTTTTTTTTTTATGTACACCTGTGACGTCTTAGTCAAAATGTGCAATCATAAAAATATATGCATAACAGATTGCATATTGTACAAATGTTTATTTATCGTCTATGTAACCTTGTCCTCTTGTTTATTCTCTTTCCTCTTGTTTTGTTTTTTTTGCAGGGGGGGCATTTGACCCCTGGAGTGGTTTACGTCAGTCACCTGCCAAAGGGGCTGTTTGAACCTCAGCTAAAGTCTTACATGGAACAATTTGGGAAAGTCCTGAGGCTGCGGCTGGCCAGGAGTAAGAAGGTAGCATAGATGACAACTAAATATAAAATCATGTTTGAAATATCTAACTCTGCATAATTCACTTTCAATCCTGTACATTACAAAAGAACAAAAACTTAGAATTTCTCTGTTTGCTGTATGAGATTTTAGATGACAGATTTCCCATCAGTTTGACAGGACATTGTAGAAGTGTTACTGCAGAATTTTGGCTCGGACTGAAAATGGTTTCAGATGCCACAATGGTCTGAGATCAGATAACTGAGCCTAAAGTATTGTGGTACGTAAAGCTTATCACCTGCTCTAATGTTGGCAGAGCGATAAAACCCATGTGCCCACAAAAGCACGAGAAAAACTAAAATAAGTGTAAAGCATTAAATGGAAATGCATTCAAAATGGAATTTAGATAGACCTAAATCAAATTAAGATGTGTGATGTGAAACTATTGAGATGTAATATCCATTTTTTTCTGTCTCATTGTCTCAGACAGGTGGAACCAAAGGCTTTGCGTTTGTAGAGTTTGACTGTGATGAAGTAGCCAAAATTGTTGCAGAAACCATGAACAATTACCTCATGGGAGAGAGACTCATCAAATGTGAGTATTGCTCATATGTTAGTTACCACCATGGCTCCTGCTGTCCTAAAGAGGATGATCAGGCCACCTGACACACACACGGGTTTATCAGATATAAAATGATGTCGTAGATCTTGTAAATTCCATGATACTGAAATGTGGCTCATCTTGATTTCTAGTATTAGCTGAATTTTTAAGATCTGTTTACAGAAAGTATCACAGTAAAGATATTTTTTTTTCCATTTTGTGAGTTCATGATTTATATCCATTTACTCACTGTAAATGTGATTTGCTCCAAGATCATCAGCCCAATGTGGCTTCTTGCTCTTTCCCAGGTCACGTGATTCCTCCAGAGAAGGTGCATGAGAATCTGTTTGTTGGCTCCGAAAAGAAGTTTGCAAAACCCTCCCATCCTGCTGTACTCCGCTACAATAAGAAACGCACAGAGGAGCAGATCACCAAGTTGAAAGACAAACTCCTACGGAAAGAGGGGAAGCTTCGCAAGAGACTTGCAGCACACGGCATCGACTATGACTTCCCTGGATTTGTACGTATATTGACATTAAGATAGTAACTTTAAATGGCAGCTACTGTAGCTGCTGTGTATTTATATGAGCTAGAAAAGAGTCATCCCTGAAATTTTGGGAGAGCTGATACTTGTGCAAGCTAACAAAGTTAAAGGCCTGCACCTACCTGTCAGATAACAGGCCAAATCCACATCACTTTTCATCCTCTCCTTCAGTGCACGTTTGTGAAAGTAAAAGTCAACCCCAGAGTTAATCTTGTTTTGAAATGAGCTTTGTCGTTGTGTGTGTTGCTCATAATCTGTGGACAACAAAATGGGAAGAAAAAAAGGCATTCTGTTTTTTAAGCCACTAGCACACACTCTCCCTCCCATCCACACCTCTCTGCTTTATTTAACTTTATTATAACAGTACTTAATTTAACTTTATTAAAACAGTACTTCAATTAATTTAATTATAACAGTACTTTATTTAACTGAAGTTTAACTATTTTATTTACCTTTATTACAGCTTGATTTAACTTTATTAAAGAAATACTTTATTTAACTTAATTAAAACAGTACTTTAATTTGATTATAACAGTACTTTATTTAACTTAAGTGTAACTACTATATTTACCTTTATTACAGTACTTTATTTAACTTTATTAAAACAATGTTTAATTTAACTTAATTAAAACAGTACTTTATCTAACTTTATTAAAACAGTACATTATTTAATTTGATTATAACAGTACTTTGTTTAACTTTATTAAAACAATACTTTATTTAATTATAACAGTTCTTTATTTAACTTTAGTGTAACAGTACTTTATCGAACTATTAAAACAGTACTTAATTTATCTTTAGTGTAACAGTACTTTATATAACTTTGTTACAGTACTTTATGTAAATTTATTTAAACAGGGCTTTATTTTACTTTATTATTATTATTAATTATTTTAGGAATCTTCAGTAGTTTAGAGGAGATTTCAAAATTTCGAGATAGATATTGTGTATCGCTATGTAGCCTAAAAGTATTGTAATTTTATTTGTTGGCTATATAGCCTCACCCCACGTTTGTATGATTATACATTGTTATTTAGGAAAATCCTGCATAGTGTACCTTTTTAAGAATATAAGTGAAAGTCCTCAAAATCTAGAAATGTCATGTGATCCATTATAAGAGGCATACTCTTCCAATCAAATCATGGAGTTTTATAGGTCTACAGCATCACAGAGCTACTCCTGTAGTATCTATACTTTTGTTGGCATCATGTTAAACTTTAGTGCTCTCTTTGCATTTTCAGGCTGCCCAGGTTCCTCAGAAGAAAAAGTCATCCGATTCCATGGATGCATCTACATGTAGTGAAGTAAGGTCAACACTAATGTTACATTTAGCTTCGGCACATTCTGAAAATGGCCTCAGGTGTACCAGTGATCTGGGGTCAGATAACTGTGCCTATAGTACTATGGTGCGTTAAGCTTATTGCGTGTGTCTTTTGGTGGCTGCGTGATAAAACCCATGTACCAACATACTGAATTATCGCAAGGGGAAATCAAAGCTGCATTGTTTGGTGCTAGGGGATAACTTAAACAGCTAATGTGCTCCTTTCTTCCATTTCAGGACACCACACCACTCTGCACCCCCTCTGTCCTAGAGAAGAGGAAGTCCATGGTTGTCGACGATGACGATGAAGATGATGAAATTATCATTAAGATGCCAGCTGCAGTGGAAGATGAAGAGCGCTCCTCAGAGGAAGACAGTGACAGTGAGGAGAAGAATGATTCAGAGAGTGAAGAACCCATTGCAGAGGACACAGAAGCACAGTGAAAGTCCTCACTGTTTTATTGTGGACTTGGTTCTCTTGCTGTCAGTGTACAGTTGCATACATCATTTTTGAACTGTGTTCAGAAATTAGTGTCTTTCAGGATGTGGAAATCACATCACATTGTAGGAAGACACTCGTATGAAAGATACCACCATAATTGTGGGTACTACAGTAGTGAGCACCACAGATGGTGCTTGCAGAATCACACTGAGCCTGATTTATGGGCAACAGTTGTGCCGGGACTTCTTTGACAAAGGCAGATGTGCATTTCAGTCTTGGAGCGGACCTCTTCCTTTACCACACAGGGCTGTTGTATTGATACAAAACAGCAGCATTTTTATTTTTGCTTTGTCTAAAAGTGTGGTTAAATTTGTGCTATGTAAACCAGTGACCCCCATTTAATAAAAAAATTCTAGGGAGACCTCAATCTGAAAAGTTTTTGGTTGTTAGATATGATTAAGACCAAAATGTAATAGCTGTCAACTACAGTTGAGGATGTTACTGTGGAGGAAGTGAATCCTATAATCAGAAAAGACACTCTGTTGACTCTTACCCATGACGGGCTCACTTCGTTAGTGGAAAACAATTCCCCATTTTTCTGGAACTCCCTCAACGACCAGTTGTTGAGACCCACTGATGTAAATTATGATCTTTAAAAATAAATAATCTGAGAATGTGCTCTAGAGCAATCCTTTTGTTTTTGTTATTTTTCGGATTTACGAGCATTCCAAAAAAAACACGGGCATAAACACCGGCAGTGCAGGAAGCCTTTTTTATAGAACAAAGTCTGAAATGTCTGCTGGGAAAAATGTTCATCACAATATGAAATTCTGCAATGATAACAACAGTTTTCATTTTTCCATAACCAAATTGAAAGTATTGCAGCTATGAACCTTGTTGAATTATATTAACATACATATTAATGCCTCACATTAATAAGGTAATAAAAATAGTAACTCATTATCACTAGAGACTGTAAAATAGGTGAATAATTGACATGAATATTCTTTGACCCTAAGGCCTGTTTACAAAGCACAGACTGGTTGTGTTGTGGGTACAATTGTAGTACCAGACACAGTGGCAATGTCATGTCTGATAGTCATTTTGAAGAAGAGTGTTCCACAAGGATCAGTTTTGGGCCCATTTTTTAATTTATGTTAATAGTATCTGGGATAAGTTTAAATTCTGCAAGTACCATTTGTATGCGGATCTGAAATTGCTTTTAAACTCAACCACAAAAAAAATTAGGGCTTTCTCTCCTGAGCAAACAAAGATTTCAACTGTTTCCGTCAATACTCCTGATGGTGTCTCCATTCAATCTGTCAAAAGTTATAAGCACTTGGGAATTTGGTTGGACAAAAGTTTAAATTTTAAACACCAATCGACCATCTCGCACACTAAAATCGCAGCCTAAAATCCTGTTTTTCCATGTCAACAAGAAATGCTTATTCGCTGGCTCTTTGCTCACTCAGACTGATTTTGCTGATATTATTTACAGGTTTGTCTCACCATCCACCTTTTTTCAAAACTTCTGTATCACTTAGACTGATCATTGTAGCTTGTGTACCACCTTACAGCATGGTAGGATAGTTGTGTATGTTCTGACACTGGTACTTTCAGACAGACGGGCCAGCCAGAAGAGCCAAGGGCCTCTACAAGCCAGACAGAACAGCTAGAACAGCCAAGGGCCACTATCCATCACAGGGGCCAGCCAGAAATGCCATGGGCAAAGGTGCAGGTGGTCAGATGTTTCACTAAAGTTACAATATTAATGTTTCAGTACATGTTACACTAAAAGAACAATGTTACAATGTATGCTACAATAAAGTAACAATGTTGAAATACATACATGTTTAGCCTTTGCAGTCAGCATTCATATTGATGTTTTATAAGTGTTTTTGATATGTAAAGTAGTTACTGTAGAATGCAACTGACCATTCTACTGGCAATGTTGGGGACTGCTGATGACAGATTTTAAATAAGAATTTTGATGACTACAAAGGAAACTGCAAATTTGGTCAATAAATGGTAGATATTTTCCCACCAGTCACAAACCGGTGACCAACCGTCAAACACTTCAACCATTTTTTGATGAATCTCAATGTGACCTCCAAGCTGAATTAAGGTTATATAGTGGGTTGTATTTGGGGCTCTGGGGTCCGCTTGTAAATTTGTTTTTTACACATAATTTAATGTATATTACCTATTTGATGTGCAGTTGCTGTGGACATGCGTTTGAATGGAGCCAGGACATACTCTCCCTGTTTCCAGTAATGCATCGCGCCATTTTTCTGGAAATCTTCCTTTCTATCTTTCTGTATGCAACAGTTGCACAAAAATGTAAATACTCTACGCTTCAGTGAAAACCAACATAGCAATGTAGACAAATCACAGACCCCATGCGTCCAGTAGATGTCGCCAGATGTCGACTTATAGCGTCCATGATACACACCGACAGGGTTTTTTTTTGTATTGCCATGCGACAGTTTTCCAAGTGCCAACATCATCCCTGGATCGACTACGCATGCGCACGACGATCCCATTCTTGTCCTGCAGGCAGCATTCCGGGTGGAGAGTGTGAGTGAGAGAAAGAGAAAGACACAAGAGATTTGAGGCCGTACACTGTATATTTACAAAAAGAAACACGAGCTGTATGTCCAAACCAGCTGCGGCGTCAAAGCGGGATATGGTAAGTGGAAAAAATACTGCTGTAGGTACACCTCCTCGCCTCCTTGTCACATTTTCTTCTCTTTGTGCTGCCTGTCTGAACTGACGTTTCATTGAAAGGAAGGGCTTCGCTGGAGGCTAGCTTTAGCTTTTATTCCCCACACACCTACTCTGTCTGGTACAGTAGAAAGGTTGGCCTGCTGTTTTAGGGAGAAGCAAAGAAAAGGAATGTTTCATGGTCACTGGGGTAAATTACAAGGGAGGCTTTTTGTTTCACGTTAGCAGTATGTAGTAGCTGTCAAGGCGCTCCTTCGTTTGGCACTGCTAGCAGTGATGGTCAGGCTCTGAGCTAGCCTGGGCTCAGCTAACGTTGTAAAAAAAAAAAAAAAGCAGAGAGGTGTGTGCATGGCGGACGTCAGGCAAATCTGTGTAACCAGCTTGTCAAAGGTGAGTGTAACGTTAGGTAGGTCTGATGTACATTGAACAAAGAGGATAGGATGGTCAATTGTAAGCAATTTTTTGGATGATTTAATCATAACAAATCGAAATGTTACTGACATGTATTGCATTTTCTTTTCTTTTTTTTTCATTGGAAGAACAGTACAAAGCATACAAATCACAGAGCGAACATGAAATGTTCCATTTTTCACAATTTTTTTCTCCCCTTACCCTGCCTTCCTAAAAGATAAACAGTAACAAAAATGAAAGCAATAACCATATCACACTAAGAACAGCAATCATAACAAGACTCAGCAGCAGTGACAAGGAAATAACGAATAAATAATCAGATAAAAATAACTCAAAAAAAGGAGGACGTTCAGTCGTCACAACCAGGCAAGGAGGTCAGAGATCCAGTATAGTTTAGGAGAGGTCTTTAAGTCTTTTCAAAAGATTTTAGGGAACCTATAAGGGAAAATCTAACTTTCTCCAGTCTGATAAACAGTAAAATATCTTTCACCACCTATTGTCGGTCGGTGGTTGAACAAACTTCCATTTAAGAAGCATAAGTCATCTTGCCAACAAGGTAGGCTACTAAATGTAGGAACATGTTACATGCTTTTAGAATTATTGGACAGTAGAGGGACTCTGGACGAGAGAGGGCCAGAAATAATAGCAGTGTTATATGCAGTATTAAGGGTGTTGAAAATTTCAGGCCAGAATGTAAAAAGCCTAGGGCAAAACCAGAACATGTGAGTGTGATCGGCTGGAGATTGCCGGCACCGGTTACATGAGTCTGTTAAATTAAGATAAATCTTGGAAAGCTGTGTCTTGGTGTAATGGACCTTGTTTACAATCTTCCATTGTAAGAGGCCACGCTTAGCACAGAAGGAGGAAGAGTGAACTAATTGCAAAATATGCTGCCATTGGTCATCAGGTAATACAGTTCTCAATTTCTGTTCCCACAAGCTTTGGGGTTCTTTGTTGGGTGGTAAATGGTAGAACTTATGATATGCTGTATATTAGAGATGATTTTTTAAAATTTGGGTCAACAGCCAATAAGGAATCAATAGGGGTTTCCTGTGGGGCAGCTAGGGAATTTAGGATTGGTATTCTGTAGAAAATGATTTATTTGGAAAAATTGGAACAAGTGTCACTAAGGAAGATCAGACTTTTATGAAAGTTCTGCAAAGGATAGAGAGACCCATGGTCAAATAGATCCTTAAAACGTAGTTATACCTCTGTAAAACCTAACCTAGAAGGTTGAGTCTGTGCAATAGGATAGAAATAATGGATTATTTAAGTGGATCTATTGCATTTTCACAACTTATGTTCAAAAGAGCTAATACAGTATTACCAAAATGTATTACACTCTGACCAGTCCAGCTTCTTCAGCATTTATACACTCTTTCACACTTTATTGTCCGTGCATACACAGTCATGTACAATGCACATGGACATGTGGCTATACACATGCACACAGTTCTGTTGTTTATATCCTGTATCTGTTTTATCTGCTTAGTTACTTAGTTTCTTTAACCAGAATTTAAAATCCTAACAAGGGACAGGGACTCCAAATTAGCCCCATACACACTGCATTACTTCTGGCTATGTAACAGTGTTTGTCTGTGTTGTCCTCAGCAAATAAACTAACAAATACATGAATTAAGCAACTGTTACCATAGGCAACCTGTAAAAAGGGAAACTTCTCACATTTTTTGTGGTCACCTTGTCATTGCACTAAAAAGGAGAAAATAGTTCACACATTATGGTAACAAAAAGGTTATAGTCAAGTGAATATAGCCAACATCTAGCTGCTTCAAGACCTGCAGGTTTGAGTTTCCCCTCCCAGAACAAAGGCCCATCTTCGACAGAAGTTGTTTAACAGTCCTTTCAAGTAGATAGACTTGTCACACAAAAAGCCTGGGGTTGTTTGAATAAAAGAAGCGTAGTCAGCATAAGATCCAGCAGCTTGGAACTGGAGCAAATAAACACCACCTTGTTGTTCCTGTGTCTTAATTTAATGGAACCCTCAGCCCCTGTGTTTTTCACGACAGTAGTGGGCTGTCGGGTTGAGCATTTGAAGCTGTCAGAGATGGGGGGGGGGATTAATTCAGAGCCTTGATTTAAATGTCTTGTCATTTTGTTTTTGAGTGATGATTTCCCTACCTGGTTTGATTATATTCTAGAGAGTAGATTTGTTGTTTCAGCAGCACTGACTATAAGTCATCACTGGCTGCTCATGTGTGGCTCAGCAACAGTAGCTTATTGAGGAACTGGGGATTTACATACACAATGGCCAAAAGTATTTGGACACCCTTGTGTTCTAGTAATATGTCTCATTCCATAACTGTGGGCATTATTCTGCTGCTATAACAGGCTCAGCTCTTCTGATAAGAATTTACACAAGATTTTGGAACCTGGCTGCAGGGGATTTGCTCTCATTCAGCTCCAGGAGTATTGTGAGGTCAGCCACTGATGTTGGGAGGGCTCAAACAATTAGTCGATCCAGAGAAAAATAATCTATTTTGGTAATCGATTTGCATATGATTTATTAAAATAACGAAATCTGGTGTCAGCTTCCAAAATATTAGACTTAGCTGCTCTTCTGTGCTCAATGTAATAGTAAACTGAATCTCTGAGGTTTGAAATGTTGGTTGGACAAAACAAGGAATTTGAAGATATCACCATGGGCACAGTATACATTTTATGGACTTTTTTCTCTATTTTCTGACATTTTAAGACAAATAATTAATTGCAGAAAATGACGGGTCACATTAATCTAAACTAATACTGTATGCTGTGGCATTAGGATTTTCTTTGAGTCCACATATTTTTGGTCATATAATGTCTAACAGAAGGGTGAGCTTTTGTATTAGCTAAATCACTCTCTTTTTACTGTAAGGCAAGAAAAATACTAAAGTTCATTTAGTGTGATGCATTGTAATGCAACAGGAGGGATCAGTAATGAAGAGATTTGATAATGAATTGACCGTCTGCTGTCCTTTCTGCTCCTTTAGGGCTCTCCAGG
The DNA here is from genome assembly GCF_006386435.1 of Epinephelus moara. NCBI lineage: Eukaryota > Metazoa > Chordata > Actinopteri > Perciformes > Serranidae > Epinephelus > Epinephelus moara. Next base: position 36,990,896 of record NC_065512.1, read on the forward strand.
GCAGATCCCGGGACAAGACATGGAGCTCTAAGCTAGCCCTCTCCATCCATCTCCATTTGCTGCCTTGCACGCTGTTTGCCAAAACCACCTCCTCTACCCCTGCTGTAGCGGTTTGGCTCAGACTCCTATAAGAGAAGAAGAGGGAAAAAAACCCAAGTGGGAGGGAGTAGTAAACTTTCCCCAGCTGCTGTCCAGACACACACATGCTGCATTGCTGCCATTCCCCAAGCCCTGCTCCATCCATCCCTAGGGCACGGCCACTAGCTTGCTAGCGAGCTAGCACTTGGCACAAAGACAAGGCCTGTCCTCTGGGATAAAAATACAAGCAGACTGTGTACATTTGCCTCTTTCTTTTTTCTCCCTTTTTCCGGGTCACCCAGCCCAAACACCCATTAACTGGGGCTCCTTTTGTTTAGCTGTCATACCCACTGCTTTGAGCAGTGGAGGATTACTAGTATCCGGTCAGTCAGTCATTCAGCCAGGCAGACTGAGGAAGCCAGAGGGGTTGGTTATCAGAGGCCAGGATGATGGAGCCCAGCATGGAGAACTGCCTGGCCCTGGTCCTGCAGAAGGACATGGGCCGTCGGCTGCAGGTGGGGCAGGAGATCATTGATTACATTTTGGAGAAGGAGAAGTCCCACGACCTGGAGCAGGATCAGACAGCACTGGACAAAATGGTTGATGGCATCGCCAGCTCCTGGGTCAACTCCAGCAACTTCAAGGTAAACTCCAATGACGAAGCAGTGAACAATAGGAATTTCCTCACAACTGTAGCCGGTAGCTGGTGAAAAGGGATAGTTCGGAATTTTTGAGGTACTTGTCCATAGTTAGTGTATTACCCACATTAGATGTCAGTCGGCATGCCCCCAGTTTGGAGACGCAGGCTGGAGTCTGATACGTAAGCTAAGGAATGTATTGCTGTAGGTGGGGTCACCAACAGAACACACTGTAGCTGCCTAAAAATGTCCCACAAAAAAAAGCTGCATCAATTTAAGTATATGCTATTTTTAGAATATTTTTTACTGCTTTTCCTTACCGTCAGACAGTGATTTCTGACAGGGAACTAAAGCCGTTATATTATTCTGTTCAAAGCCAGACTCCTTTGAGAAAAACGGTGATTTAACATTGGGGAACACAGGTGCTGCTGGTCCACTCCTGCCTCGCTCACTTATTTTGTTTGTGTTATTTTGTGATTTTGGTGTTGAGAACAGTTAGTTCAGCAAAATCACACATGAACTCAAACTAACAAACTGATGGAGGCAGCTGTAGACCAGCAGCTCCTGTGTTCAGCAAGCCAAAATTACTGTTTTTGTCATTGGAGTCCGGTGGCTGTGATGAGAGCATAGATGGGTAACTAAAGCCGTTGACAGCTTCCCTGTAGGAGTGGGCTGTCTGACAGAAAGGTAAAGCGGTGAAAATACTCTCAATAAAGCATACACTTAAAGTGTTGCAGATGTTTTTTAGGTGGGACTTTGTTTAGGTAGGAAAATACATTTTGCTGCTGCCTCTGTCCCCAGCAGTACATCGCTCAGCTTCTGTGTCAGTACTCCTGTTGCTTCTCCAAACTGGGGGCATGCCAACAGACATCCACTGTAAGAAATACACTGACTATGGGTAAGTACCTCATACACCCCACTTCAAAAGATCTGAAATATCCCTTTAAAGGCGCTGTATGTAAGAATGTGGCCAAAACGGTTACTGCGCTCAAATTCAAAATACTGCCGCGAGTCTTGTTCGCCCCCCCTCCCCTACATATTCGAGGTTGCTGGACAGCGGCACGCTGGAGACTGATTTGTTTGCCCACGGGCAGCTGCTGTGGCAGGGCTGCGTCGCCACATCCTTGATCTTCGGTTTTCCAGCGGACCGTTCGAGCAAGTCCGGCTTCTCTGCTGCTAACGCTGCTGCCAGGATACAGCTGAGGAGAAGCCGGCTGCTCATGCTGGGACACTGCTAATGCTGCTTGCCGTGCTGCTGTAGCTCAGTCGTAACTGTAACTGATGCTGAGACTCTACTGACTGTGTGACTGGTAGACGGCGGTGGGTGGCGCAACAGGCCAAAACACAAATTCAAAACATAAACATGATTTGCGGGCCGCAAAAATTTTTTTTAGATGCAAATATTCTGGCCGTACTGTTGTTGTCGGTGACATCAGTATGTTATATGAACATTATTCCTTAGTCTCTGTGACATATTAGGAGGATTTTACGACTATTTGCTTTAGATTTCTTACATATAGCTCCTTTAAGCCTTTACTATGACCAGATAGCTTTATGATTCCCCATTTGCATTCTGTTTTAGACAGTACATTACTGCACTCAGGAATCTCTGTTTACGCTTTTTGTCTTTAATCAACGACTCATTTTACGCCCACTGAAATTGTCTGTCAGTTGTGGACTGACTTGATGTAAAAGGCAGTATTGTGTTTAACAGCATGTTAGAAGCGTTGTTTTGCCTTTAGTTTATTAGGAAATGTCTGTGGCGGCTCATTCCACTGTGACATGCTTATGTTTGAGATAAAAGGTTCAGAGCAACTTAATGGTTTAAATCACTGATTCAAAAAGCTGTCAGTCACTGACTTATGGTCTGTTTTCAGATGCCTAAACATTGACGGCTTTTCTTACATGTACAATTGATACTACTGGCCTTTGAATCGAATAGAGTAACTTGTAAACATCTAAGCTACAGTGTAAAACTGTTGCAGAGTTCTGTGTTTCTTTTCTGTGTTTAGACTGTACTTCCACGTCATTGTACTGCCATATAATGGCCTTCTGGTTTGTGGAAGGAGGAATTTCCAGTTTTTCTGACTGTTTACTGTGCAATAACGCAAAATGTTCTCAGGCAGGCAGAGGCACATAACATCATTGTTTCCCTTCACTATAGATCTGGCTCACATTCTTCTTCTGTGATTGATAGTGCTTTATTTTGAAGTTTAATCTAGGGCAGAATTTTTATCTAACCCTGAATTGTGATTCCATCAGCAGTTCTTTCAGTGCCCAACCACAGGTTGCTTTCTCTGCCATAACTGTTAGAACACATTGTTTACTAAAGCTCTGATTTCATGTCGGGATATGCTGCTTTTGCTCCACTAGGGCCTAAAAATGTCAGAGATATCTGCCTGAACAAAGCCAAGCCTGCCCCCAATGCCCTACATACTGTGTAGCTCATTTAGAACAGGGAAGGCTTTTCTCTCTGTCTCTGCAGTCTTAATGCTGTGATGCCATGTTGTGCATGGTAGTTTTTGTGTGCTTCAAGTGACCATGTGTGTGGCATTGCTGTGTTTTAGCTCCCAGAAGTCTGGCACATGCCTGAGAAATATGGTGATGAGAGACTATGGAGAGTTTGAAATGAGAGTTTAGGAGAAGGAACAAGAGAGGCTTAATTGGATCTGGCCTGGTTATAACTCAAGATAGTGCAAGACTCCAGCTGGCAGATATTGGGCGTCGCAAGGAGGAGTCAATAATTGCAGTAGCAGATAAAGCTCCCTACATTGTGCCAAACTAAAATTTGGCCTTGATCTACTCTTTAGAATTAAAAATTCTCTTAAAAAAAAGCATCAATCATTTTTCCTATTGTAAGCCCTGCTTAACCTCTTCCACTCCGCGGGACCCCGCCATCCTTGGCTGACATTACTGTCTTTCAGAGCTGAAGCCGGCTTAGTTTTAAAGCCAGAGAGAGGACTTAATAATGTTCCAAAGCTATATTTTGGCATGGCCATTTTCATAGGGGTCTCCTGACCTCTCACCTCAAGGTATCTGTATGGAAATGGGGTCTATGGGTATCCATAGCCCTTTTTGAATAGGAATTGCGCAAATTTTGCAGGAAAGCCCAATCAGTCTTCTTTCAGCATTGGCAGTATGAAAACAAAATCGGGGAGTGCAGCAAAATGCCACCTGCCTACTTTTGTTCATACAGAATGTGCCTTTTTCGGGCCAATGGGGGGCGTGAGCAAGTAACAAAACGTGTAGCTCAGCATGTGACATAAACAGTGACGTACTCCGAGGGAAGCCGCGGCTGGTCAGTCCTTCGGCGATTCTCTCATAAGTTGGCCCGTCCTTCACTGTTCCTGTTATTTGACGGTTAATGGCCTCTTCGTTTGCGAGGCCAAGGAGGGTGCGCAATTCCTTGTCTCCCCAGTTGCTCATCTTTACAGTGTCTTTCAGGCTTGCGTTTCCCTCTTGCTACTAGCTGCTCATTCCTGCTATCAGCTGTTTCCGGATAGTCCACCGCCAGTGGGTCGCACGTGCGGCATCATCAACAGCCCCTCCCGTGGTGGAAGGGCGCCTCACTCTGTTTATACCAAAAAGGTTCCGCCAATATGTTTACCCCTACGCAGCGGAAGATTGGGCACCTCGGATCAACTTGCCAGTCCGGCTCTGTGTGAGACATTACTGTCTTTCAGAGCTGAAGTCGGCTTAGTTTTAAAGCCAGAGAGAGGACTTAATAATGCTCCAAAGCTATATTTTGGCATGGCCATTTTCACAGGGGTCTCCTGACCTCTCACCTCAAGGTATCTGTATGGAAATAGGGTCTATGGGTATCCATAGCCCTTTTTGAATAGGAATTGCGCAAATTTTGCAGGAAAGCCCAATCAGCCTTCTTTCAGCATTGGCAGTATAAAAACAAAATCGGGGAGTGCAGCAAAATGCCGCCTACCTACTTTTGTTCATACCAAATGTGCTTTTTCAGGCCAATGGGGGGCGTGAGCAAGTAACAAAACGTGTAGCTCAGCATGTGACGTAAACAGTGACGTACTCTGAGGGAAGCTGCGACTGCTCAGTCCTTCGGCGATTCTCTCATAAGTTGGCATGTCCTTCACCGTTCCCGTCATTTGACGGTTAATGGCCTCTTCATTTGCGAGGCCAAGGAGGGTGCGCAATTCCTTGTCTCCCCAGTTGCTCATCTTTACAGTGTCTTTCAGGTTTGCGTTTCCCTCTTGCTACTAGACCAAAACCAAAAAGGTTCCGCCAATATGTTTACCCCTATGCAGTGGAAAATTGGGCACCTCGGATCAACTTGCCAATCCGGCTCTGTGTGTCTAAACGCTCGCAGCTTGCCTGCAAAATGGCCCAACATTCGCCGAAAATCTGGCAGTGTAAAAGGGGCCCATGAGTCTTCCCTTTACAGACATGCCCACTAAATGCTAAAACCATGCAGTTTTGGGCAAAATCCATGCCATTTTTCTCATGCTATTTTCAGATTGTTTTTTAATATTTCTGCATACTGGGGTCCCTTCACAGTCTTAGAATCACATGAATTGGATTGACTGGAAAGCTGAGACCAATTTTATTCTCCAGTGATGATGGTAGCTCCCATAGTAGCCCTATATTGAGGGTAAACAGTTTCCAGAACAGAAATGCTTGCCATGCATTTGCCTGAAAATGCAGTTCTTAAAGAAATGTCTAGATATCAAAAGTTTTGATACCAAATTACAGCATGGATTTTCCTATGGTGTTCCACAAGGTCTTATTGTCTAAATGTGGTATTTTGGAGTTTAAATGATGCATGGTTAGTGTGTTTTTTGTATGTGTTTTCTGGATGCTATAATGCCTGTGGAGGCTTTAGTGAGTCAGTATTTTAACTTGTTAAAAGCAGGCGATGGTGTTTCTTTTTCTTGAGGTGTGACAGGGCTGCTAGACAAACACGTTTCTACTTTTTTTAGGGGCACTTTCTGTGTTGTTAGTTTGCCCAACAGAGGCAGTATCCTCAGCACAGGCCCAACTGATCACTTGGCAACTAATGTGGAAACTATTTAGTTTGAGAGGAAGAGAGAGAGAGAGAGAGGGTGATGGATTCATTCGCCATAAATGGTGCTTTAGGCGGATGCCTCTAATACCAAGCAACTGTTTAAAGAAAGAGCTTTACACTCTCCTAACCTAAACTTCAGTGTACCATTCATTTTTTTTTGCTGCACCTAGCTTTTGTGTTTAGATAACAAACATTCGACTGTGCTGTGCTGTACTGCTGTGCTGGTTAGCTGACAAGACAAGTGTGGGTAAAAACTCTCTTCACAGAGGAGCAGAATCACTCAGTGTACTCTTCCTTGTGACTGGAAAGGGTTTCACAACATTGTGAGGCTAACAATACAATTTAGTTTGGGTCCATAATGAGATAGAGCAAAAAGTATTTTATTTTTCCTTGAACAAAATTGAGCTGTTTCTACAGCAACACTGGTACTGTGTCAGCTGTTATTTAAACATAATGAAAGGCTGCAACAAGTTACTGAAAGAGGAAAGATACTACACATGCCCCATTTTTACAGTCTCAAGCATGATTGTGTAGTAGGGCTGCCACGATTAGTCGACTAATCGATGACTAATCGACTATTAAAATAATCGGTGACTATTTTAGTAGTCGACTAATCGGTTGGAGTCATTTTTCATAGAAAAGTACTATAAAAGTACCCCAAAATACTCTTACTGCAGCTTCTTACCTTCAGATATTGGCAGCTTTACACACTCTCCCGTGACAGTGAACTAAAACCCTTTGGCGTGAGTACGAAACAAGACATAAGATGATGTAATTTTGGGGTTTGGGCGAGACAGACCGACCTTTTGTCAACATTTTAACACATTTTTCGATAAAATGATTAGGCGACTAATCGAAGAAATAATCGACAGATTAGTCGACAGTGAAAATAATTGTTAGTGGCAGCCCTAGTGTGTAGTAGTGTGACATTTTGCATTTTCAGTTTGTTTATATTGATGTTTTAGGAAGTTTCAGGCTGTGGTTACTTAAGCACGACAGTGTGTTTGCATGTCTTAACTTACACTAAACTTAAAAGAACTTTTGTTTGATTTATCTCAGGTGCGCTTACTGACACAGGACCTGTTCCAGCTAAGTTGTAATGTTGTAATCTAATATACAAAATAATAAGAACAGGCGATTTAAGGCCTTATGTGGCAGACTTGGTATTCCACTGTAACCTGCCGTGTAGCACATTATTCATGCGTCTCAGGGACTTGAAAATAAAGAAGCCTTCTTGTCTAACGTTGGTAACATAATTGAAAATGTTAATACATACCACAGTAGATTTGTTCACATCCAGAAAATCAAATCTTACAGGTAATTCTGAATCTAAGGAAGAATTTGTTGAATATCCAGGTTAATATGTCACAGAAATGACAGTACGGAAGTCCTACAAAACAAGTGCCTTTGTAAGTCATCCAGCCTATAATGTGCTACCACTTCACCATCTCCTTCCTAAAGGTCCCAATACATACAAATTAAACTGAGCACAGTTGTATCTGTGTGTTGTTATCAGTAGTGTCTTTGAAATGCCACTATTAAAGGATCAGAAAGCATGGACATCAGTGATTGCTGTTGCCAGGCTATTCTGACTATTTCTAAATAGAGCAATTCAATGATTCATGCATATGCAATCTCAAATGAAGAGAGTCATGTGTGCGGTAGATGGACACCTCTTGTTGCAGTTGTCATTTTCCAGAGTGATTTCCATCTGTCCCATCCATCTCAGGGTGTGTCCAGTCAGCAGCCACATCCCAGCTGTGGTTTCAGCTGCTAATTCAGCTCGAAATTCGTCTGCATACACCTAATGATTGGCTAATGCAGAGGTGTGGTCCTGTTACGGAAGCGTGAGTGGGTGAGGGGTGGTGTGTTTGTCAAAAGCACACAGAATTCACTGTGATGGTAATCTGCAGTCTGTTGATGAGGTTGAATTAAGTCTGGTAGGTGTGTCTCTGGGCTATTTGTGCATACTGCATGCGCAACCCTGCTTAACATGTGAACTGTTCCCAGTCTGCTCCGTAAGTTGTAGTTCATCCTGTACTGTGCCATGCAGAGACCACGCCCACCTCAGAATTCACACTCCGCAGTACCCCATGAGCTCATGTGTGATCACACTCAGCACGCTGCTGAGTCTTTTTCTCAATTCAAGGTGCGTTTCTGTCCATTTCTTTTTATGCGCATTTCCAATTTGCGCATAAAAAAAGCCTGAGTGGCAACACCAAAAATTCAAAACATCTGAAATATTACAAAAAAACTTGTCGGTGAAGATTATCAGTCATCCAGGTCAAGGTAATCGTAAGTGCTATATCGTAGGCAACTGGACTTGCTTGCGTTTCTTGAAGGCGTTTTGCCTCTCATCCAAGAAGCTTCTTCAGTTCTAAATGACTGGTATGAAGTTGCAGGCTATAAAACCTGTGTGGGTGGGAACGCTTGCAGAGTCGTAGGGACCCCTTATGACTCTGCAAGCGTTCCCACCCAGACAAAAAAAGTTTTTTTCTCATCACTCTTTTCTACACCTTTCTCGCCTACAGGAGACCAGTTAGGTTCTTGTTGGTAACCATCCATCATGTCACTTCTCTTTTCCATCATTTTTATCTCTCTCTGAGCCTGGGAGCTGAACTGGTTTACTGACTAAATCAATGAAGGCTGGCGGGACCGGTTTCCGGGTTGACGAGCCTTGAAGTGATCGCTCAGACAACCTGGTGCCACCTGACTGTAATGTCATTCAGCCATGTCTTTGTGGAGTGGCTTACAGAACACTAACATAATACGGACACAAATTGTGTTTCACATCCTCAGTAGTTAGGATGGGCCCTAGTGCATGCTACAGTGTTATGACAGGCTGTAGTGCCAGATTTTGCATTAAAAGAGCTACTGTATATTTTATAGTATTGTCTCATGATCAAATACAGACTTGATGTTAGAGAGCATCAACATAAGTATTACCTAGCAACCATCACTGCAAATCTGTGTATAACAAAAATACCAAATATAATGAGAAATTATTCATTGAATTGAGTTTTTTAAATAGTTTTAGTTTTTATAGTTTCTGTAAAATGAACAAGTTTGATTTAGATTGCTACTGACTATGGCACAAAAGAAAAAAAGAAACATTGATGGATATAGGTTTGCTTTCTCGAGGGCATATATAGGAGATGACAGCATTTGTAGTTTAATGTGAGTTCTTCTTTGAACACAAGCATTTGTCTGAGGTGGAAGTTGAATCACTTGCAAGGGCCTGTTCTCTCCTCTAGAGAGAGTGGGCCTGCTAACAACTCTCTCTACCTGCACTGTCTATATTTATGCCCCTACACAGCCTACAAGAGGTCTGCATCATTGAAGCGCTAAAATACTAGCTAAAAATTTAGCTCTAGATGTGTATTTCTACCTCTGGTCCTGTTGACCAACTAGACATTTCTGTTCATTCTACTTGGTAACTAATAAGTACCAGGCCTGTACTGTACTGTTCAGTTTCTCCCTTAGTTTCAGATCCACAGATGGCTAGGAACCAAACATGACCGCCCCTGCTTCTCATGCACTATGCCGAGCTTCTGCTGGGGTTCCAGTCAGCTCAGCTGTAAGTGTTTGTGAAATGTGTTCCAGCTTGTGTTTCTCAGATTCAGGGGACAGGACTGGTGCTGTCTTTGGGGAGCCATTTAGTGTTTGGTCCCTCGGTTTGTTCTCTGGTATGGGGAGGCTGTTTCTCTACTGCTCTTTACTGTTTACTCTTTGGCTTTTGGTAATGCTGTTTCTTCTTACTTCCTTCAACACTCTCTCAGAACTAAAGGTTTTCGTGTGTATCATAACAACGACTTCATTCATTGTATATTATATAAGAAGTGTTGTACTGCAGACTAAGTGGACCTAGCACAAGACCAAAGCATTGCCTTTGTTCATCATAAACAAATCTCAGTTGTCAAATTGTAGCAATGAGTTCTGTGTGATGCTCTTACCTCAGGCTTCTGTAACTGAATCATGGTGGTGTAGTGCGGTGTGGTACAAGTTTCTTTTGGGGAAAACAGTGGCATAACAACGAGGATGGACAGGAAAAGTCATAGTCTTTTGTCTGTGTCAGGCTGTAGTCTGTGGCTGTAGGGAAGACTGACCAGCTGGGACCATCAAAGACTGGACAGATGATTAGTCATATGGTACTTAAAACACTCAGGCAGCTCAAGGGTGCAGCTCAATGACATCACTTTGAAGTTCTACTCATAAAATGCTGTTTGTGTTTCCCTGCAGGGGAATATGATGTCTCAACAGGATACAATACAGCGAATTATGTGGCCTATTAAGGCAAGAGAGCCATTTCCCTCTGGTGACATTTGAAGTGCCTACCTTGGTTGACTTTGATTTAAGTATACTAGCCAGACATCAGCAGACCAAATCATAAATGTGAGATAGTCTTGTACCTCTCAGTTCATTTTGATCTCCAAGGGGGTGTTATCAACAACCATAGACCAAGGGCTGCATGATTATGGCCAAAATGATAACCACAATTGTTTTAATCAGTACTGAGATCACAATTATTTGTTAGGATTATTCATTGATTTTAGGGACAGAATGTTTTTATTGCACTTTCAATTAGATACATTAGCAAGTGTTTGCATAAAAGAACGCTTAAAATGAGGTTCTTCTTCACCTGAACTCAGTGCATCTGCTAGAAGCTAGGTTTGCAGCAGTATGAGATTTTCACAGTAAGATAACTGTCTCAGAAAATATTGTGGTTTCACGGTATCACAGTCTTACAGAATTATTATTACCAGTCAGAATGACCCTTAAAGAAATTAAAAGGGAACAGTTATTTTTGGTAGAAGGTTTTATTACTATATTTGAAACTTGAAGCCATTTTAATGGAAATATGTTTAAAAAGTCTCTCTTTTGAAAATAGCTAAAATAAAGTTGTGAGTTTCTGTCCAGTTGCTTTTTTTTTTTTTCCTTTCAATATCATAGATAGGCAAATGTACATGGTACGATAGCCATCAATTTTGATATCACAGTATACCTTGAAACCAGTATACTGTTGCAACCCTACCAAAAGCAATATATAAATAAAAGCGTGTCCAAAATATAAGCTATTTAAAATAACCAACCAGAAAAATTGGACATATCTTTGGGCAAATAGAATGCTATTGCATTTCTCATTTCAGTTGGTCTTTGCTAGCTGGATGGAAACGTATCCACTGCTGTTTTTTTCTTGGCCTTCATGCATTCATCGCACCACAGATGTGCAGGTTTTTTTCAGGTGGTTTAACAAGTTAGTTGTAGATTTGCATCATAGACATGTGGTATGCACTCTGCATATGATTGTTACTCTCCGAAATGCTCAATACTTCCATGTGAACATTCAGGAATGTTTTATGAAGGCAGACAGTTGTATAGGCAGGCTATTAGTTTAGGAAGCGATTGATTTGATATACAGCAAAGTTTTTTTTATGAGTGGAGCAGACTTTTTTTTAAAGATATTTGGGGGATTTTTGCCTTTATTTCACAGGACAGATATGCTATGAAAGGGGAGAGAGAGGGAGAAAGGCATGCAGCACAGGGCATGGAACGAAACCCTAGTCAGACTTGATTAGAAAGAATAAAGTTTGGTCCAACAAAGCTTCTCTCACAGAGCAGTCTCCTGAAGACCTCCAGTCCATTTGCTATATTTGAATAGGCCGTGGGTTTCAATCAGCAAAATGATCCAGAAGTTAGTAAACCTGTAGAGATCACAGAGACTGCCTACTATCCTGTCTGTCTCTGTCTGTGTTTGTCTGTCTCTCCCTCATGGACTCACTTGATCAATAGCATTTCTCTTTCATTTGCTGCTTCAGGGCATTGTGGAGGAGGAAATAGAGTGCGCGTATGTCTGAAGTCAGTTTGAATGACAGCGGCAAACCCATAGAGGAGCCTCTGTAACCTTTGTCTAAAGCCGGTGCTAATACTTTGGATCAATCAACCTTGGACAGCTCAGTGTGCGCACACACAAACAAACACATACTCTAAGTTTTTATGGAAAACTTGGTCTGGCGAAGTTAGTGGAAATCTTTGAAAGTGACATATTTCACACTGTCTGTGTGTGTTTACAGTGTGAGCCCATGTGCACCGAGTATGCCTTTGCACCAGGTAAACCTAAAGGTTCATTTCCCCAGTGAGCCGGTCATCTCAGCTTGAACGGGGACTTTGGAGCCTTGGCACAGCTCCACGTTAAATGTTAATCCTAAACCATGTTAACTTTGTGAAGCCTTGAAGAGCAGAGATTTGTGCAGAGCTCAGATGAAAAGCTGCAGCACACAGCACTCTGCTGTACTGATGATGGAAAGCCTTCAAGATGATGCAGAGCTTTTATGTTCTGCCCCTGCTATGACATTTGACTGATTTACAAAACACAAAAGGTGTGTGTGTGTGTGTGTGTGTGTGTGTGTGTGTGTGTGTGTGTGTAATATGGGGGGTGGGGTTGGTTACGTGAGGCTATATGGGTAAAGTGTAAAGTCAGGAAGTTTCTGTGTGTGTGATGCAGTGTGTTATGAATGAAGCAGCCACTGTTGCACGTTGTGTGAGTTGTGGGGGATGTGCTGTCGTGCTGTCGTGCGATTGTGGTCATGTAGAGCTGTGATATACTGATATAATATTAATACTGTTTGTAAAATGAAACTAGATCATCAAGGAAAAGTAAAAATACAGTTGTTGGTGTTTACCAGACTGTTCTAGCTGATTCAGATGAATAATGCTGTTTGGTCATCATATCCACAATTTACTACTGACTATGAAAGTTCTCTGTCGTGTGTATATGTGATGAGAGCACCACTAGTCATATTGTCAAATTGTTAATATTAAGATATTTGGTAAAAAAAAAACACTGTGCCTTTTAATTTCCGATAATATCTCTGAGCTCTGTGTGTGTATAGTGTGTTAGGGAGCACATGGTTTAAGTCTGGATTAAATGGGAAGAATTAGGCCTTTCTATGATATCTGCTGGCGTTGTTACACTGTTGTAATTGGGTTAAGTTGCAACATTTAAGATAGGTCAGCACAACATTGTATCTCAGCCATTTTAGTGTCGGTAAACTTTGTTTAAGGGATACTTCGCCATCAGCTTTGTATCCAAAAAATGTGGGTCGTATGTGTGAATGAACTGTGGTAAACTGCCCTCCATCTGACCAGTGCCTCGATATCACTGCTCACCTCCCAGTGAGATTGGCTGGTTTTGTTGGCTCTCCGGCTGTTTCTCAAAGTACAGGCTTTACTTCCACATTTTCATACTGTCCGCCACCCATGCTGCCACCGCGTACTCAAAGAGTATAGAAGCCGATGAAGAGACAGACCCGCCCCTCTCTCTCAAACTTGGACAGAATTCTGATGAAATGGTAAAACTAGGCAGTGTCGATCAAATACATATCAATATTATATTACGGTATTGCCTATTTCTCAACTACAGTGTTTTTAGAAATATATTTGAGTTTGTGAACAGGAAGTGGGCACCAAAGTGTTTTCCGCGATGTGAAAATGGAGGCCAAAAAACTGAGATCAAATGGTAAAACTAGGCAGCACTGATTAGATATAAACCAAGATTATGTTACTGTGTTGCCTATGCCTCAGATGTTTTCAGAAACATACTTTAGCAAACTATTTAACTCCAGTATTTTCAGATGTGGAGGGAAGTCAGATTTGACCTCTGAGGCCCTGGGAGAGGTCAAATTCAAGATGGCCGCCATTAATATTCAAATATGCTTAACTTTGGAACCAAACACAGTAGATAAACATTTAAGGTGTCATTTCCAATTAAATTTAGGGTGATGATACTTTTGAAATCACCAGAATTCAAGAAAATGCATTTAGGTCAAAGTCACGGTCAAATTATGCAGACGGAGTGAGATAAAGTGTGCAAAAAGATGGTTTATTTCCAACAAAATAACAGTAATGATAATGATCATTAAGAATGTATTTACTTACAATATTTCAGTAGGCCTACTATGCTTCTTATACTGAAACACAGTATTGAACTAGGTTACTTTGCTATAACCATTCCCTTAATTCAGCTATAGTCCTACTTCACACAAATTACCAAGATGAAATCTCTAGAACATGCGCTGTTCAATCATTCAACTGACTTCAGCTCATGTATGTTCCAGACTGTCTTCTAGTTTAGCTAGCAGAATTATTTTGATCAGTGCCCGCCTTTTTTTTTTTTTTAATCACAGAAGCTAGCTAGCTAACTAACTAGGCAGACTCATTCCCGGCTACAATCAAATTCAATGTATTTGCATGTTAAGGCTTTACTCAAGTATACTTATATTGGCGGCGTTTCCCAGATGGCTCTTAGCGCTAAGAGCTTCTTAAGAACGCTCTTAAGCCTCCCGTAAAAGAAAAACACATTTCCCAGATTGCTCTTAGCTTAAGAACATCTTTCACTAAGAAGGAGTTGTAAGATCGAGCTGACCCACTCTTAACAGTCTTCTTAGCAACCAAACGCTCACAGATCCAGCCGCGATGACAGAAAAGAGCGAATTTCATTCGGCAGGGAAACGCGTGTCCTTACTGTGCATATGACAATAAACACTTTGAATCTTGAATCTGTATGTTTTATGAAGACCCTATGTGTGCTCAAAGCTGTGGCACAAGTATGTTTTATGAAGACCCTATGTGTGCTCAAAGCTGTGGCACAAGTTACGCACCGAAATCTGGCAGAAGAATAATAATACGAAGAAGAAAAATAAGTATGAGGTATAACAAGTGTGTTCCTGTATTTGCTGTTCACATCAGGCACACAAATAAAATGAATCATTTATCATAATTTGTCCACACATATCCCACATCTGCCTGCACATATCAGATAGTTTACCGCATCCAAAAAATGTGTCAGGGCACAACAGAGACACATCCACCCTCCAAACCTGCGACATTCAGATATCAGGCAACTGACAGGTGTAATTGAGCTCAGCTGGAACCTCATCAAGGGATGCTCCACCCGCTACTCTATATAAAGGCGTTGCCACATCACACGTGTGAGATACCATGGCTGCTTTACAGCATATTCTCACTGCTAACCAACAGCGTCGCCGTGTGCGAAGCCAAACCGTATATGTAAATGCATTTGTGTGTCAGCACTTCAATCCACTCAACATGCTGTCAGACCGGGCTGTCCAAATGAAGTACCGAAATACAACGCCTCATCAACTACTGTCTCCACACATCCGGAGGGCAACCCGGTGCAATTTCGCCCTCAGCCCGGAGGTGCGATGCCTGGCTGCGCTGCGTTTTTACGCAGTGGGGAGCTTCCTGGAGGTGGTGGGAGACGGCACTGGCCTCAGCAAGGCGTCTGTGTTTTTTTGTTTAAATATAATACATCTCCTCATGATTCTCTTACCAAGACTACTTCTTATTTAGTTGTAGTCTTGTTTTCATCATGAAAATAGGTCATGAACAAATATTTATCGTCTTAGTTTTTCATTAAAATTATTAGAACACACATACACATGAGCAGCAGGGAATTAGTGCGTTAGGTAGCAGCGCTGTGTGTGACTTATGCGCTGATTAAGTGGTGAGTGATAGAGCGATCTTAAGAGCAATCCTAAGAAGGGCATTAAGAACACATCTGGGAAACACTCGTATCTTAGTGACCCTTCTTACCAAAGACGTTCTTAACTGTGCTCTTAAGTCTTAAGATCGCTCTCAACTGGGAAACGCGG
This sequence comes from Epinephelus moara, assembly GCF_006386435.1. NCBI lineage: Eukaryota > Metazoa > Chordata > Actinopteri > Perciformes > Serranidae > Epinephelus > Epinephelus moara. The sequence goes on from NC_065512.1 coordinate 37,006,312, forward strand.
CCATTGTCTGTACATAGTCAGTCAGTTTACCTGGTAGGATATTTATGTAAGTGCTCGCTGTCTTGTCACTTGTGCATACTGTAGCCTACTCATCATGTTGCCTACTGACTACATCGCTACTGGCATTAGCTACTGATGCTCTAGAGGGCCATCTGCTGATAATGATGTGCTTAGCAGGAAAAAATAACCACACATCCTAGTAAATGATAACTAATGACTGAATAATACATGAGAGTAAAAAGTAATTGAAATATGTTTTGGGGTTCATTTAAAAAAAAAAAAAAAAAAAAAGAGGGGAAAATGTTTTGGTTTTTTTAAGCATATTTTTTTTTACCTTGACCTTGACCTAAATGCATTTTCTTGAATTCCATTGATCTCAAAAGTATCACTAACTGAATGGGCACCCTAAACTTAGTTGGAAATGACACCTTAAATGTTTTTCTATTGTGTTTGGTTCCAAAGTTAAGCATATTTGAATATTCTTGGCCATCTTGAATTTGACCTCTCCCAGGGCCTCAGAGGTCAAATCTGACTTCCCTCCACATCTGAAAATAAACCTTATGGTATGTACAAACTATGGTAGAAATTTCATGCTTTTTTCAGAAAGTGCACAATTCCTCATAATTTGAGAGCTTATCCGCTGTACTAAAAAGGCCATCTTTAGGGATGCACAATAATATCGGCATGTCATCGGCTGAAATTGGCTTTAAAATGAAATACCAAAATCGGCCAACATTCTGATAATATTGGTACGTCATCAAAATTGGCCAACATGCTTTTTCTAATTTTGCATAATGAGTGGGTATTATATACATTGAAAAGTATTGTATTTAATGTCTCAATCTGCTGGTGGGCCATCGCTATAAAAGCATGCATGTATAATATGATGTTAATTCCACTACAGAAGAGAGCAAAAGTGGATATATCGATATTGGTATTGGTTATCAGTCAAATGAGTTGTTACATATCAGTATGAGATATTGGAAAAAAGTCCAATATCGTGCATCCCTCGCCGTCTTTCCAGCCATGAAATACTTCTTTAACAGAGAGTTTACAGAGATACACTTTTACATAATCTTGCCTGTGGAACATGATGACATTGTCAATGTTTTCATCAAGCCATTGCCAAAGGCTAAGCATATAGCCCAGTGATACTTACTAGGGGGCCATAAATTGAGGGTGGTGGGTGGCCTGCTGACCATTTTCTAATTCCCAATAAAAAGAGATTGATTCACACTGGATTTTTGTACTGTGAATGTCAATAATGTGTGTATTGAAAAGCATCAAAATAGAGCTTGTTTATTAAAAAAAACAAAAAACAAAACAAAACAAAAAACAGTGCCAGTGGAGGCTCCCCTGGGGATCCCCTGACAGAGGTCCTGGCTAAGCCATCAATGTCCTTAAATCCCAGAGGCAGCCCTGCATACACCTGACCTATGTGGGGCTGCTGTTACTGTGACTTGCCTCTTGGCAAAGATAAGTGAGGACAATAGACTGCAAAAAATATGGATGTTGCTACCATCACCAATTAGTTTGTGGACTCTAATTTGAAGCCTTGAGTTTGGCATTTGGGCGAGAGGGTGAAGCTGTGGAGGAGCAAGGGGTGGATCTGACTGAGAAGGTGAGGACACTATCAGCAGAAAGCCTGTCCTTCAAAACAGCCTGCCCCTTAATTATGTGGAACTGTAATAATAATAATACATTTTATTTTTTAAGACACTTTACAGTTAAAAATCATAAAATAGATCTAAGTCAGAATAGAAAACAGCAATAAAACAGTATAAAACACACAAACTTATACATTAAAAGCTGATTTAAAAAGGTGAGTTTTTTGCATGGTCTTGAATGTTGGGAGGTATGTGCAGATATGGATGGGTTTGGGGAGTGGGTTCCAGAGGGATTTGGGCGAGAGGTGTAAGCCTTAATAAAATGTAAGCACTTGAGTTGTAAAAAAATTAATTCTCTGTACAGTTGTCATAAAGGGGGAAATATGCTATAAAGACCAAAACTCTTTTTGGATCAGGCTGTAAACATGTTTACATCTGCTGGAAAGTTTAGAAATTTTAACATGGGGGTCTATGGGGATTGACTCACCCCTGGAGCCAGCCCCAAGTGGCCATTTGAGGAATTGTAGTTGTAGTTTTTGGCACTTTATTTTTCAGCCCAGGTAGTTGCCGCTTGGTGAGAACAGCACACATTGAAAGGTTGAAAACAGGCATCTCAATGAAACATGGACAGATGTATTTGCCACCTCATAGCAATCCTAAACCACTGTGTTTAATTTGATTTTTCGAAAATTGCTATATGCAAGGTTGCAGTATCAGGCGCCATCATGAGTCAAAATATGTTAGCTTCAGTACAGCGTTCCAGTCTGATGGCACCACAGGAAGTTAATTTAATAAGTAGCCTAAGTTAATTTGAAAATAAAGAATTTCAAAGAAAGATGAGTTATGCAATTTTTATTTTTATTTTTATTCATTTTATTATTTCTGATAAATGTTACTGTTTTTTTTATTAATTGGCCTCTGGTCTCCTGCCACTTTGTAAAAGTGGCCCCTGGGAAAAGCAAGTTGAGTATCCCTGATATATCCCTGACATCTAGGGTTTTAGGTCTGGAGCTTGTTCAGCATTCTTTGGGTGAGAAGTTGGGCACACCTGTCACACCAGAGCAAAAACATATAGTAAATCTGAATGAATATTTTTCATGAAAGTGTCATATGCCTAAATGTGATCAGCCCACGTGGGTTTACAAGACACTACGTTACTGTACATTGGTTACAGAGGCAAGAGAGAACAAAAAAAGAAAGCTGGTATATGGCATTGTATATGTCAAAAACATATCACATATAAACTTAACAAATTAATTGTACAGTGCTGTCATACATTGATTAAAAATAAACACACTTGACACCTTCAGGTAACTCAGAGTTTACAGTTGAACTAACTGGCAGGTATCTAGATTGTGTGAGCAACCAGGAGCTTCTGAGGGAAACCGGCGCAGACGGGGGGATAACATACAAACTATAGTTGATTAATACTTCAACTCATAGTAAGAATGACAAGGTTGTAACTTGTACAATTGTACATTATCTCATCTTGCATGGTTGGAATCCCTTTTCAAACTAATGATGTGATAGCCAGTTAGCTGTGTGGTGTGTATCGAACCTCCCTGCCGATGGTGTGTGTGCTGTGCAGGGCTGCAAGAACAGAGTTGCAGAGTATTAGCTGTACATGTTTGTGTGTGTGTGTGTGTCCACCGACAGCGGAGCCAGCTTGGCAACAGGGCTGCGCCATGATGTAAATGACGCAGCAATGGATAGAGGAGGAGTAGAGGGTGCAGAGAAAGTGCAGAGAGTGTAGTGATGGACCTCCTGCTGAGGCTTGTGTAGTCGGTGTTAGAGCACCAAGCACCTGGATCTATACCAACTGGTCCTTCTGTTTTCTGTTCTGTTGTCTCTTCTTTCTTTCTGTCTGTCCTCTTTTTTTTTTTTTTTTTTTCATCTGTCTCTGTAGCTTTTCTCACTCATCCCCCCCACCCCCACCCCCACGCAGGCCTCTGCTCTCCCTTTCCTCTACTCACTCTCTATATTTTTCCTCCACATCCTGCCCTATTTTTAACCCTGTGAAACCTCCCACCTCTTTTGTTATCTCTCTCACTGAATTCAATATCTGCTTCCATGTCATATTTGGAGATTGCACTGTGTAAAGATGAATCCTATGTGTGTCACCACTGCCACCATCATTGTTACCAGCAACAGCAGCAGCAGCAGCAGCAGCAGCAGTAAATCCACCACCCCCATAACTGCCAGTACAAATCTGTCCAGTGGTGGGACCCTTGGCGGCGCCGAACCCATGGTCATAATCCGCTCTCTTATTTAATCTGATCAACTCAAGGATTTTTTTCCCTTTTTTTCTGAGTTAAGCTTTCAGTTCCGTGTTACAGTCCCCCTTTTCGTAAGGTCTCTGCATGCCCTTTGATGCATGTGAAATGTAGTCTGATTTTTATTTTCCAGCATCTGATATACAGTTTGTGTTATTTAAAATTTGTAAACAAATATTCATGTTGAAAAGTAAGGCATGCTCGCCCTGTTTGTCTCCCTAAACGCTGTGAATGTAAATTGAATTTGAACTTCCATTCAGCAACAATCGGTTGGCAATTAATGAGCACAAGTGTCTGATGGACAGATGGAGAGAGGAGATAGACCACTGAGTTTGTTTAGCCCGGGTAGGTCTGCCTCTGCCATCCGACTCTCTCATTACAACACACTGAGAGATAAATGAGGGGCCAATAAATCTTATCAGCACTGCACAGGGGCCCACAACAGGCAGCGCAGTAACATATCCTAAGTCTGTTTATAAACTGATAGGTGCCTAAACCCTCGGATTGTTTTGGTGGATGTATGGCTGACCGTCTGTCTGTGTGGTTGTGTCTCAGCGTGCTCTGTTGTATTGTAAGTGTGACTCAACCAAGGTCAGAAAATACGTTTTCAGTGGCATATTAAATGCCTCCTAGTTCTTGATGTACTGAAAAGAATGAAAGGGACAATTATTTATGCAGCAAAAGTAAAATTGGTTTAAATCACAAAACTGTGTGAAGTTGATAAATGTGTGAGGTTGATTCATTAGAAAAGAATATGCATGTTTTGATCAGTGTTCTCACTGCTGCCCTGCACAAGTTGTAAACATCTTTGATGGCATTATTGATGCATTATTGCCGTGACTAAATGGAGAAATGTTACTAACTCATGTTTGTTTTGTTTTAAAGTAATTTTCTCAAAGGCTTTTATTTATATAAAATGTCTGTTCAGTGAACTATTGATATTGTAGACAGAATATGAATCTTACTCTGAGTTAATGTTGTTGTTTACAAACTAAAGAAATGAGACATCATTTTTGTCTATTTTTTTTACTGAATATTTGAAGGCACACTGTTAGGTTGACATGTAAACTATATCACTTATTTTGTTGCAATTCTATGTTCTTAAATTGATAATAAGATATATATTTTTTTTACTGATTTGTTATTTAGTCAATAATATTTTTATCACAAAAATACCCTGAAATATCGTGGTATTATTTATCGCCCACTCCCAGTTGGCACATTCCCAGTTTGGAGAAGCAGCAGAGGTACCACCCCAGAAGCTAAGCAAAGAACAGCTGTGGACGTAGGGCAGCAGCAAAATGTGTTCTAACCAACTTAAAAAAGAAGTCTCACCTAAAAGAAAATCAATGTCAGTTTAAGTGTACGCTATATTGAGAATATTTCCAGTGCGTTGTCTTTCCATCAGAAAGCCTTTTCCAATAAGGAACTGAAGCTGTTATTTATGTTCTCTTTAAAGCCTCCAAAGACTCCATTAAGAACAGTGGACATTGCTGAACACAGGAGCTGCTGGTCTACTGCTTTCTCAATCTGTTTTTTTGTGACTTTGGTATTTAAAATGGTTAGTTAGGATTCACTGAAGTCACACAATAACGCAAGCTAACTGATCAAGGCAGTGGTAGACCAGCAGCTCCTGTGTTCAGCGTGCTAAAATGGCAGTTTTTGTCAGTGGAGTCTGGTGGCTTCGACGAGAGCATAGATGGGGAACTGAAGCCATTAACAGTTTTCCTGTTGGAAAGGGCTGTCTGTGGTAAGGTAAAGTGGTGGAAATACCTTTAATATAGTGTACACTTTAACTGATATTGATTTTTATAGGTTGCTAAAATATGTTTTGCTTATCTTCTGTTCTGTGGCAACGCTCATGCCTGCTTCCCAGGAGCTGTGTACACTAACTATGGATAAGTAGCTCATATATAAATTAAATAATTAACCATCCTGGTTTCAAGCCTTTGTCTGCTAACAAACACACCATAATTACTACTTACTGCCAAAGAGAGTTTTTTGAGATGGTAACTTCAAGCTACAAAACAACAAAAACCTGATCACAAAAAAACACAAAGATACTTTGATATCAGAAGAGTCAATTTGATATCTGAATATGGATTATTTGCAGCAGTGAATGAAGATTTGAATCAAGTGGGCGGTACAGCAGGCTGAGGAGGGTTTGGTCAGCAGTGTTCTGTAGGAACTTCCCATGCAGGTCAAAGTGATGCAGAGCTTAGGGAGCAATCACATGATGAAACGCTAGAAATGCGACGCCAGTAAAACCATTGTTTTCCTATGATACAGCGCATCTGACCGGCATTCAAGCGTCTTTTTAGACGGGCGTTTTTCTGGCGTCTTTTTAGACGCGCGTTTTTGTAGACGCCTCTTTTCAGATGCGCGTAGACACTGAAAAGTTCAAATATTTTCAACTTTTTGAGCATCAGACGCCAGCAGCTAGCGCGCATTGAATAAGCGCTTCCAGCGTTTCAAGCGTCTTTGGAGCGTCCATGTCTCTAGTGTCTCATTTCTGTGTGATCACCCCCTTAGTTAATCACATTAAACTCACTGACTATAAAACCTACTCATATATTAAAAAAAGAGAGCAATTACAAACTGAAACAAACTTGTGCGCCTTATCTTGCTTCAGTTCTGTGGTTAGATAAAAATGGGAGAGTTTAGTTTGTTTGTGCAGGCCTGTCTATGCCAAAAAAAGCAAGGCATTGTGGGTATAAGGAGATGGATGTGGACATCTGATAGCCTGGAGTTACTATGTTTTCCATCCTGGCAAAATAAAATAAACTGAGGGAAAACCACAGTCTAGACTGATGCTCATGTTCATGTGTAATGATACTTAATGGCAAAGATGGTTGTAGCTGTCGCTCCAGCTGATGACATATCTAATAAGATATACTCCTTCAACTGGCCAGTCCATGAGCTAAATGTGTGTGAATGCTGTTTGTAAGCCAGGGTTTGCTTCATGCTGATACCACACAAATCAGAACAAAGAATGAAAGGCAACAGTCTTACCTTTCTCCCTTTGGCTTATAACAAAGAACATCAGGTGAGGTCACACAGAGGGCGTGATGACACCTGAAGCCATGCATACTCATGTAATCCACCTACTTAGACATATCATCTAAGTCGTTCTGCCTTAGTTGGACCAACTCACACTCCCTTCAAAGGAAGTCATAGGACATTACAGCAGTGAGAATGGAGGCCTTTTTACACTTGTCACAGCTATGTCTTGTTATGTGTATGTGCCTGAGACAAGAACCTGCAGGCACTGTGTGTGAGCTTGGGTTGTGTTCTCATCAGAACTCTGGTCCCAACTGTGTGTTTATGTTTTACTTTAATGTAATGTAACATGAAATGTATCATTTTGTGTGTGAAGGTATTGTGTCCACATGTCAGAATAAGCATAGTTTTAGAGTCCCCCTTACTGTATGTACTGCAGTGATCAGCGCACGCATCCAGGCAGACCCAGAAGGAAACCCTGTACCGCTTCAACAATATATACACATACGCTCGCTTTCTTCATCTCTTGCTTTCTGTCTTCGTGGTGAACTCTCTCACCCCTCAGCTCTTTCCCTGCGTGAGCAGTGCTGCGTTATTCTGTCTAGATTGTAAATCTCTCTCATGAGTTCTACAACTCGGACATCACACAGCTCATATTTTGGCCAGTTATTCTCTTAAAATTCTATTGGCTTGGAAAACCATCATAAAGAGAGACTACATGATAGGCTTGGGGGGTACTGTTTAATCATACCTTCCTTACATTTCACAGGGGTATACGGTATATGACAGTATTTGTGTAAAGAACCCCCCCCCCCCCCCCCCCAAAAAAAAAAAAATCATACAAACTGAGCTACTGGTCATAGAAATCATTGTAGCATGTAATTTCTAGCTTACAACGCTTTGTTTCTAATATGCAATTGGACTACTTAGACAAGTCTTCCTGGGTTTGAATACTTATGGCCCACATAATAATGAATAGACAGGAAGAGCCTTCCTGCTGGAGGACCCAATGACACTTGCTGCGACAGATACTGGCACATCCACGGGCTGAATGAAGGTGATGTGTTAAATAAAAGCATGTAGCTAATAAATTGCTTTTTTAGTTGGAAGAAGTCGTCTCAAGATAAAGTTAAATGTGGCAATACTCCCAAACAAGGGCAGAAGCATTTTTCTTTTTTACTAGGGGTGTAACGATCCATCAGTCTGGATCAATATATCGATTCAGTGATCAAGAATCCAGTATCATTGATGCAAGGTAAAAACATCAATCCATACTGTCATCTTTAGGATACGCTTCTATTTTGGAAGTCTATATCATCATCAAAGAGCAGCACATAGTTGACAAGCAGCCAAGAGAAAGACGATGAGGATAACATTATTTACACGGGAATAAATCAGCAGTGTTGAAATATTTTGGATTTCGAAGAAAATTGGGGTCAACAGACAGAGCACATGCCGTAGGTAAACAATGCTGTTATGAGATAAACATGACGTACCTGCCTGGATGAAAATCTCACTCTGCTAACCTCTCAGTTACAGCAACATTAGCTGCTCTGTTTTAACAATGTTTGGCTGAAAAAACATGTACGAAGGCTGAAATTCAAACATGCTGTTCAGTCGGGAGATGCAGCCACTTAAACCAACGGTGAGTACGAAAAATAATAACGTTACGTGTAATTTGTTAAACTATGAGAAGAGGACAAAAAATGCACTAGCCACTGGGCTAATTTATGCAGTGTAAACATGCTTAAGCTAACAATGAGTGACTAGCAGAAAACAATTGTTTTGTCAATGAATCTTGACACTCATTATTGAGCTGAATTTGATATTTTTGTCAAATGATCTTGTTTTTTATGGCTATTGGAAGAAGATTGTCTTCAGGGCTTCAAGCCAGATTGCCCTGACGTTTTAGGAAAAAGATAACGGTGTGTTAGTGGAGTCAGTATTACAGTTACATACATAATTTATGTGTCGTTTTAGCAATTGTGTCATATGGGCATATAATATAGTCTCATATTGATTGCAGGCAACTTAATTGCATTGAATCGAAACTGTATTGTAGCAGACTTTGTGATACCGACTAATATCGTATTGGTGTCCAAAGAACTGAGATAATATTATAACCGAGATAAATTTATCGTGATGAAACTGGTGATTCACGCCCCTATTTTTACTACCCCTGTAATGTTATCCTCACCACTTAAAGTCACCATCTTTTCTCATGTGCCTGTCTAACCAGTGGAGACTGACCTCTAATGGTGTATGCTGTGCATTGCAAAAAATGACCTAAATACAACATCAGTTTAATAGAAAGAGGGTTATCTGTAATTGTGACAGCACTGATAATCATACTTTCTGGATTTCTAAATACCCTGGTAATACACTGGAACACTTTGTACTTGGTTATCTGCATGATAGTGCTTTTAACAGTGCTTTTTCAGTAATGTAGGTCTACAGCCTGCATTAGATAAGGATCTAGGGCTAAACAGTGGTCTATCATGGATTTAACCCCAACATCCACTGCTGTAAGTTATTCTACAGGAAAATGTCTGTCTGTTTCCCAGAATATCTCCCTCTTATACCATGCTTGATGTGTTATTTCAATAACCTGACTGTCAGCCTAGACACTTATGTTGTCATTGCAATTTCCTTTCCTTTGATGTTGTACAGTGTACCACAGTACCTCCCTTGTGCTGCAACAAGTCAGGTGGCATTGTTCTTTACAGCAGACAATACTTTAGCCTTTCCTTAAGCAACTGGATTACATCATAGGTAGAGCAGCACCTGGTCTGGCCCTGCCTGAGGGAACATTTGCTCGTCTTCTCCTTGAATGATGAAGTTGTCAGCCAAACCTAAACAAAACAGTGACTAGTCCACCTCTGTGATCTGCTTATTACCTGCTAGACTGAACTGAAGGACTTGATTATGGACCACCATACGAAAGTTGATCTTCCTGATGGATGTATGTTATCAACAACCGCAAGCTGATACTGTTTTTTTTTTTCATTATTATTTTTATTTTATTTTAGTAAAACCAAAAACTGTTCATGTTTTTCCCAATGAGGGCAGTTCATACCATAGTCTGGTCCTGAGTAAATGCTTGCAGTACCATCTTAAAGGTGTTAAGTCCTCTTTTGAGTTTATTTGGGGAATAACACATTACCTGAATGTACACACATATAAACCAAAACAAAACCCACTGATATTTCCTTTACAGTAGATTATTCTGGTTCAAGAAACATAAGAAGAAGAATGTGTGGAAATATGTTGTACTCTGACTGGTGCAGAGTCACAAAAGGGGGCCAAAGGGTCCCAAAACAGTAAAGTTGCACTTTAAAAGTTACAAATTAAACTCTTTTATTTTCCAGATTACCCTGCATTTTTTGCCAGAGCCTTATTGTTAGTGAAATGAATTAGAGTGCTTTGTATTTTTATTTTCTTTACAGAGGGCTGCAAGGATGATGTTTTTTTTGTAGGCCAACCCAGAAGTTAGAAGCTAGAAGCAAAAAGCTAACATGAGGCTATAAAAGAACTTCATCACAGTTGCATAACTTTAAGTCACCGCCACAGCAAGGCTGTAAAGCCCTGTTTGGCATGATGACACTCTGTAGTCTCATTAAGCTGCTTGCTAGCCTTTTAAGACACATAAAGGCTTCAAAATTCACAGTTGGAGTATTTACTGACATATTTTGTGCCGTAGAAGAAAACGTGAAAGTCTCTTAAGCTTTTGTTTACCACAGAACTTATTTCAGGCATCTAACCAAAAACCAACTCAAGAAACCCACTGACTTAAAGACAAGGAAACCAGCAGTGTGAAAATACTAACTCATTTCAGGGTTTTAGGACTTGTTCCTGCTTCACTCCACTGGTGCAATTAAATGGTAACTTAAGACAAAAATACATTCAGTACGTTTACATGACATTAGAGAAAACCTATTTACTGTGCTAGTCCAACTAATATGGGACTTAATCAAATTTCTCAAAGTCGCACTAACACACCAAGATAATGTGACTGGGAGTCAAATTACTCCTGCATATATATAGTCAGTTGGACCGAAACTGACCACAGCGCTTTGCGCATGCTCCACAGTGTCTGCCCCGGGCTTTGACCCAGAAGTCGAGTAGCATTAAATGCATAACAGAAGAAGAGGCCGGTAACAACATGGGAAAATCTACATCCTGAACCATGCATTTTTGGACGGATGAGGAGACACAGTTCATGCTGTGTGAGCTGAAAGAATTTGATATTTTTAAACACATGGATGGGAGGAAAAAACGGGATGGCGATTGTTTGGTCTGCAAGGTAATAGGTCAACCAGAAAAAGGGCTACTACTAACAAACTGAAAGGGGGCATTTCACCACCTATCGCAACGGAGTTGGACATACTTCAGTCAAAAAATTCATTCCCTTCCCGTGCTTGTATACTGGGACAAGGACAGTAGTCCAATTAAATGGCCTCGTCAACTACAACTGTAGCTTTACTAAACTTTGCATGTTAAGGTACAGATTGAGACAGGACAAAGTATGATATCATGTGATTGTATCATATGGATTGTATGCAGTGCAATATGTCTGCATCCCCTGTGTATGTGGGATTTATAAATATGTGGGTGTGTGTGAATGTACGAGGGTAGTGTATCTAAAAAAATTTAATGCATGAAAAAATTGGGGATGGCAGGGTCTAAAACTAACACCAAGAGCCAAAATGCAGGTAGATTGTCTGGTGAGTAAATCACAGAATGCTGTCTGCCATACTGGCGGGTCAATGTTTTTATCAAATTAGCCATGTAATAAAAAACTATGCTGAGAGTCTCTACCGCATTTTGGTGTCATTTAGGTGTGTGCTTCTCTGCTGTTCCAAAGCTGCTCCTGTGCTGTTTGTGTCAGAAAAGCACTCATACTCAGGATAGTTATTGATAATAACAGTTAAGAAATTTAATCAAAAAACAACAACCAACCAAACATAAAAAATAAATTAGTGTGCATTTTTGATGCGGTATGATTACTGGCCTAAACATGGCCCTTGTGTTGCCACTCTCCCTGCTCCTGAGTGACTCAGGCAGTTGGGGCGATCCAGTTGTGTAAAGACTTTATGTTAAAAATAACCTCTTTGTCCTATAGCTGTGAAAGGAAAGTTGCATAATTTGTGAATCAGTTAGTCAAGTTTGCTTGAATAATGCTGACTTACCCCAAGATGCTGCATCCTGCTGTTCCTCTTGGGAGCTGCATACATGTCACCCTCAGAGAAATAAGTGATGAGACAACAACCCTGCTCACTTGGTATAATCCTGGGATTATATTCTTGAAATTCTATGGAGTATTTTTGCCCAGTCAGTTTTCCTTTTATCTGCTCTTGTCCATGTCATTTTCCATGTCAGCCCACTGGAACTCTAACACCCGTATCATGTTATCAGTTTGGCCATTTGTTCTGCCGAGTCAGCAGAGCCCAGGAAGGACACCACTGAGTGGATTGAACAGCTAATGTGCTCTGTCATGGTCTAAAGTGAATATTGTGGAAGAGTGCAGTGTTATGGACAGAGGAGTGTGTCGTACAATACAGAAATGTGCTGGTTATCTCAGCATGTAGCCTGTAGTGTCAGGGAGGGCAGTGAGAGCCATGTAGCATAGAAATGCAATGTCTCTCACACACACACACAACAATGATGCTGTGAAATGTATTTTACTGCAGCCCAAGATTCCACGTTGAGACAGGAATCTGTGCATGTCAGCTAGGTAAAGGTAATTTGAGTATTTCAATTCCAAATGGCATCCATCACAACAAAACAACACAGATCTATTGGTTTGACCTGGATCAGCTCATGCCTGTTTGTGTCTGGAGTCTGCACCCCTTTGATTTGATACAATGATTTGATGATCAGTGGATAATAAGAGAGCAATTGAGTTAACATGAACACTTCCTGATTGCTCCTATTCGACGCACCAGTGCCCCCAGACACAAGGAAAAGTGGTAGAAAAGGATGAGTGGTATTACTTGTGGAAATGGAGAGAGAGACAAATTTGACCCCCTTCTGTGTTAGATGCTCATGTTTAAAGGGACAGTACACCCCAAAATCAAAAATACATATTTATCAGCCTAGATTGTTTTGGTGTGATTTGAGTGTTGGAGATATCGGCCATAGAGATGTCTGTCTTCTCTCCAATATAATGGAACTAGATGGCACTTAGCTTGTGATATTCAGTGCCAAAAAAAAATACGTCTGAAACCATGACTGTTTTTGTTCTACCGACCTACAACTGCCAACTGTATTGCTGCGCAGAAGCAAGTGTGCATGTACTCATGGACGAGTGGCATCAATGGCGTGTTTCTCAGCTGACTTGTAATGTTAGCTATCTCAGTGGTGCTAGATGAGCTAGCAGTAGAAGCATGCTTCCTTCTGCACGGTGATGCACTTAGTGGGTGGTGGAAAGAAAATAGTTCCTACATGAAATGGCTAACAACAAGGTCTGTGGATTATCTTGAGTAACTGTGTCATGATTTCTGGAAAGAGACATTGCTGTTAAGTTTTTCAAATGTATTTGTTTGGCCATCTAGTTCCATTATATTGGAGCGAAGGCAGACATCTCTACGGCCGATATCACCAACACTCTGCAGCTCAAACCAAAACAATCTAGATTGATAAATAGCACTACAGGTACGATTGAAAATGTGTATTTTTGATTTGGGGATGAACTGTCTCTTTAACAGTTCTAGTTATCTGCTGATTTCAGATGCTTCTTATTCCCAGACAGCATAAGTTGGAAACACCACAGGGAGGCAATAGCACTAGTACTGCTGGCTTGATTCTGTAGCTTTTGCTGACAAATTAATGTTTTAAGTTTGAAAGCTTGAATCTTATTGACCTACTGAGCAGTAGTAATACTGTTTTTATTTACTCGTACTCATACTCGTCGTCCTCCGCTTAGCTTTTATTTACTCTTTTTCTTTATGAATGTCTATTGAATTTTTATTTTTTTTTGTATCTGGCGCTAACCCTGAAAATGTGACTGGACATATATGCTATCAACTACATGATACTTAAAGGGAAATTTCGGTTTATTTCAACCCGTCTCCTATTGTCCTAAATTTGTTTCAAGTCACTAGTGACATAGAAATAATAGTTAGCATGTTAGCCGTTAGCCTAGATACAGCCGGGGCGCATAGTAGAGTCAGACCTGTTAAAACGTAATTGAACGGGCATCCTTTCAAGTGCAAATTTAGTCCACTAAACAAGCTTTTTCTCCACAAAGACCGCATCATATCGTTAGGATGAATGTCAGAGAACATATAGAAAACGACATGTAAACGTGTTGTCTTACCTTACCGGTGTGGTGCCATGTTTGTTGTTTACCATTTAGCTATGGCAGCAACCGGTCCCATTCCTTGCAACAGAGGCATTCCTCTTCTGTGGGCATTGGGGTACAGCATTCAAGGTAACATTACACCACCAATCTCCAGAGCTAAAGCCTTCCAGCAGCCATTCCTCCTCTGTCATCCTCTACCTGTTGTGCCTCTCTCTCTCTCCTCCTCCGTTCTTCAATTTCAATTGGCTCAAATAAATAAGAGCGGCCAAAGCTTGTTTAGTGGACTAACTTTGCACTTGAAAGGATGCCCGTTCAATTAAGTTTTAACAGGTCTGACGCTACGGCTGTATCTAGGCTAACGGCTAACATGCTAACTATTATTTCTATGTCACTAGTGACTTGAAACAAATTTAGGACGATAGGAGACGGGTTGAAATAAACCAAAATTTTCCTTTAAGCACATTAAAAGGCAATGACACCGACAACCACTGCCCAGCACAGATAGCTTGTCATTCACTTCCTCCTCATCATCACAAGCCCTATTTTGAAACATTTGAATACCTCAGATGATAAAAATAAAACACAATGGAAGAGCAGAATTGAAGCGACCTTGTGAAGAGTGAACTGTGATTATTAGCTATGTTGGCTTGACTACATCTTACTAGATTTTCAATACACTGTACAACAGTCACTATGGTTTCTGAAATGTAAGCAGTCATCACAGAGTATCTTCTTCACAGATAAGAGTATTTCCCCTCAAGCACCGCCTGAGGTTTTCCCCTACAAACTGTCCACATGACTGCTGCAAGTTGCCACACTGCTGTCACAACACTTGCTTAAAATAAGGACTGGCTTTGTTCATGATTAGTTTGGATTTGTTCCCTAAAACTTAATATAGCCTAGTCACTTTAGCTCCCAGTGTGCTTTGTAATGCAAGGTTACCTACATGGTGATTAACTGATCTTCATTGCTCTGTGTTTGAGCAGCTGGTAGAGAAATGCAGCATAATAAAGTGATGCTTAGTTGGATTTACGTTTGGTATAGAAAGCTCTGTTTGCCTTTTTCTAACTGGATATGTTAAGATAATATGTATATATTTTGGTCTGGGCAATATTGTTGATGTCATTATGGCATTATCCATATGAATATTTATTTTCTGTATTTTCATTGAAGCGTTTTCAAAATTCTGAAATGGTACAATTCAGTAGCTTTATTTTCCATAACATAAACCCGTCCACATGACTTAAAGCTGCAGTAGGTAGAAAGCCTGAAAACGGTTGATTTTTGAGTCTCATCTCAGTTAGGTTTTGTTCGTCTCCACCCTGAGCCCCTCCTACCAGACAAGCACGCAAGTATTTTATCCTACTTGGTTCTATTTCTCCCTCTCTGGGAGCCTCGGCTCTCCCTCACCGCGCAGCAGCCCTCCCCATCCCTCCCTCGTGGCCCCGTACATACTCCCGAGCCTCAGCTCTCCCTCTCCGCGCAGCAGCCCTCGGCTCCGCTCCCACGGCCGACCCTCGCACCCTCCGGCCGGGCCCAGCCCCACCTCACCCTTCCCCTCCCTCCGGGGCTCCGGGGAACCGAGTTCTGTCTTCCTTTTTTTGGGTTGTTTAGCCGTGCTGCTAAATGCTGGAATAGCTATTTTACCTGGTGCACTGTTCGCCATTGCCGCTTGCTCTCCCCTTCTGCCGGCGGCACGGGAACACGCATATGCAGTACAGTACATATGTAGAACAGCCAATAGGAACGCAGTGGTCTGAGCTGACCTTTGATTGGTTGATGCACATTGGCACGATACTGATTTTTTAGAGGCTGAACACAGAGCCATGGTGAGGTGCAGAAACCTATTGTTTGTCTCAGACCACTTGATTTACATTATGCTTAGAGGATATTATAACATTTTTACTCAATTATACCAAAACAATGTTGCCTACTGGAGCTGTAATAAAAAACTATAATTTAATCATAAATTAATACATAGGTATGAATCTCTGTGACCTTTATCAGTTCGGAACAAACTACCACCCCTCGACTTCTGTGTTTTTGTGTGTGAGCATTCTCACCCCAACATCCTGACTCAGCTGTCTCGCTGCCTACATGTCCAGTTGTTTTCGGTAGCCACGTTAGTTTTACTGCCACTTTCATTAAGACTGTTGTCTGCCTACAGAGTGATGTCCTCCTCTATCCTGTCTGGCAGGTGTCACAGCAGTGTATGTACGCCACTCTCAGAGACTAACTTTGTGTTAGAGGCTTAAATATTGCAGTTCAGTCCAAACAGGCTGAAAGCAGTCACCAGAATTCAGTTTCAGGTAGCTGCCTGGGACCTGCTGCGACATGTTTATTCGAGTATCCTTGGATTTAAATGCCCTTGTAGCACTGCTGTTATGTTTGAACATTATGTAAATATGAATTAAGCAGATTCAGATAAAGCTTTTAGTGTGTGTGTGTGTGTGTGTGTGCAAGTTTTTTATGTGTGTGAGAGAAAGTGACAGAGAAATCCATGTGGTGAACAGCAGTCACAGTTTCCTCAGTGGCCCAGGCTGTCTCTGCTTGTGTGGATGTGCTCCTTAAGACACACCAAAAGTGACAATAGTATAGTATAACACATTCAAACTTATATTCAACAAACTTAGATCAGTGTCAGTGTTTCCTTTGACTTGCTGCTGCTGTTTTTAGTTAACTGCCCGTAACAAATGGGACTCATGAGCATCTCAGCTCACGTCACTCCTGTCCCGTGGTTGCCGTCTGATAGGCCACATCTCTACCTCTAGGACACAGTGAGAGCTGGCTGCTCTGAGACTACATCAAAATAAACACACAGTCAGACCTCAAGACAGCAGACTTTTAGTTGCACCAAGATAAGGACAGAAAAAACTTTGTTAGAGTCATAAATGGCTGTTCTTTGGTTACAAAATGTTTCTGCTTTCTTGTTCACATGTTGTAATGGATTTTCTATTTCTACCAGCATGAAAGATTTCATTTTTAGAGTTGAATATGACCTCTCAATATTTGGTTGCTTAAAGGCATACTATGCAGGTTTTTCCTAAAAAACAATGTATAGATTCATATCAAAGTAATCCTTCTTATGCAACACTAATGACTCACTAGAAGTGTGTGGCTGTCTGTTTATCTGTAGAGACTCTGCCTGTATTTTATTATCATGCCTCTGTGCCTGTAATAGCTGTGGCCAGAGGCATTATGTTTTCGGGGTGTTGGTCCGTCTGTCTCATTAGCTACCTTCACATTTACAATGGATCAGACGCATTCTAGCCGGTGCTATTAAAATAGGGTGAGCACTGGGAAGTCAGTCAAATTATTAGGTGACATTCATCAGTGAGTGGGGCTTAACAGCCACTTGTTAAGGCCTGCACCTATCCAGAGAAAACACCAAAAAATTGAAGAAACAGTCTGACCAGAAAGTTTATAAGAAATACAGTTAGCAAGTTGCTGTCATAACTGAATCTATCAGCACTCACATGTAAAACACAGATGTGTGTCCATGTTGTCTTCATCTGAACTGATCGTATGCTTTCTTCCTGTCTGAGGGTTTGAGTCTCCCATTAGTGAAATTTACAGTAGTGATTGAAAGTGAAGGATCTCTGAATTTGTCTACCTCTACATTTCAGTCTCTGTGTCTGTTTCTCAGCACCTGGTTTTACAAACCTCTAACATAGTTTCCAATATAACACTAAGTGTCAGCCAAATCTTAAATGTTTTTGACAGATGGAATTACAATAAATAAAAAAAAAAACAGGTACAAAGACATACCTCTGTAATCAGTTAAAATGCAGTAAGGATCATCGATTCAGTGTGATTTCATACAATCACTCTGAATTAGCTAAAAGGGGTTCATGTTGACTCTGTGCTAGTATCGTAGCTCACTTTCCACCTGTCCTTCTTCTGCCATTTTTTAATCAGATTACTGTGGTCGTCCTAGTCTACATGCATCCCCTCTCCTTCCGTCCTCAGCACTCGGCTCCTTCTTTCTTTTAATTCTGCACCTTTCTTGTCCCTAAGCTTCTCTTCTTTCATTTCCCCTCCTCTTGTCCACTCTGCATGTCTTAAATGCTGTGAAACAACTATGTGCCATCACTAAAGTGTTTGTTTACTACTGTTATCAGATGGCGCTAATGATAGGGCTGTGATTGCGCTTGGTGTGTGTGTGTGTGTGTGTGTGTGTGTGTGTGTGTGTGTGTGTCAAACTGTGCGTACACAAATGTATGCGTGTTTTTCTTTTCAAGCCATTATGCAGCCAGAGCGACATTCCCCACAGCTGTGTTGTGTTCAGGCATCAGAGGGACTGTGTTGGGTCTATACTTGTGCATGAAGTCAGGGTTTGGGGTTTAAATGTAGGTGTGTGTTATTTACTTGCACGGCCTTTCATAGGAACTAAAACACTCTTTGGTATGACTATAGAATTATAACACAACTGATATAGAATTTTTGAAAGGTCAGACCTCATAGTTTCGTGAAAAAATATTAGAAAGTCCATAAAAAAGAGTCACACCAGCTTCACTACAGCCACCTGCTTAGCCCCCAAATGTATCAATAAATGCTGTTGCCATGTTTATAAGATGAGTGATATTTATGGATGACAAATTAAAGGAGGAACATGAATACATGGAATGCAGATGCACATGCAGGGCACTCTGGATCAGTAAATGCTTTGATGAGCTTGAATATGATGGGAATCATGCTCTGTGGCCTTTACTGTCACCAGATCTCAACCAAAGTCCCTAACCCTAATCCTAACCTCTAACCCTAAGCTCCACCCCCTTTAATTACTGTTTCTACACATGAGCTTTCTAGTTTAACGCCACATGTTATAATGTTTTTTTGAAACCATTGGTCCTTTACTACAGACAAAAGCAGAAAAGAGCAGCTTCTCATCAGTTGTTTTGCTGGCAGGAGAAGCGGGGGAAGCACACACACACACACACACACACACACACACACAAAAACAAATTTTAACTAGATTAATTACTTAAAGAAATAATACTAATAATTAATTAAATGATAATAATAACAATAATGATAAAATATTCCGAAAGCCGAAGACGATGACTCTCATTACCCCTCCCACTGACATGTTGATGCCTATCTGATATAAGAGGGCCTGTTTCTCCAATAAACACATAAGGTACGTAGAGAGTGCATGACTGATTGACAGGGTAGTGATCCAATCATGACAACGCCATTCTCAGCCTGCGCTCCTACCGGGTAATCGACATTATTTTTTAAATTAATTTATTAATTTTATATTCTAACCGAAAACATGATGTGAATAACACTCAAGTCATTCAAGTCATCATGTCTCAAGTCAAGTCAAGTCCCGAGTCTTTAACTTCCAAGTCCGAGTCAAGTCTCAGGTCTTTTATTTTTTGTCAAGTCAAAAATCATCAAAACAGCGACTCGAGTCGACTCGAGTCCAAGTCACAATGACTTGAGTCCCCATCTCTGCCTAATATCGATCTCAAACCCTTAAATCATATTGAATCAAAGACATATCGGGGAAGACTTTGTAAAATCGGAAAATATCGTATTGTTGTCTAAAGAATCTGTATAATATGGTATCGTGATGAAACTGGTGATTTACACCTCTAGTTTTTACCTGCTACACAGATTCCGTCTTTGTAGCATGTGATTGCTGCCATATTGAATTTTGCCCAATGATTAGATGCAGTTGGTTGTGGAGGGTTTGGAAACGTAGGCTTTATTAACTGGTACTGAACTGATTAACTGAATTGATATAGCAACATTATTAATTGATTTGATTGATTTATTTAAATGTGAAACCATGCCACCAGTCACTGGAATAGCTGCCCCCTTTACAAACGTCAGTCCAATAGTAAATCCTCATTTAGATTTAATTTACGAATGCATTACTTAAACAGCTAATCAATGGTCCAGTGTTAGTTACAACCTGTTCCTGCTCCCTGGTTATGGCCCTTGGGGCCCACTCATGGACTGATCACTAGACTAATTAGATAATAAGAATGTTATTGACTGTATATCAGTATTGATGCTTCAGTGAACTTCTTTAACCATTTAATGTAACACAATTGAAGGTGCAGCACAGACGGGATATTGAATGCAGCTTATGTTGTAATTAATCAGATGGACACCACACACAGGCCTGTGTACAGTGTGATTGCGATGAATATGATGCACTGAACTTCGGACTCCAAGAAGACCAGCTGGTGCCATTGGCATCAGACAATGGGGATCCTTTTGAATAAATAAATAAATAAATAAAAAAAAAGAGAATGTAAAAACAGGCTCAAGGTTGCTCTGCTGCATCACATTGCCTCTGGTACAGTGAAGTTCATTTTAACTTTTAAATAGATTGTACTCATTTTTTTTATGGGTCTATGTAGTTCTTACCTGTTGGAGGCCTGCGGAGTCGCATGTAAAGAAAAACAAATAGACATCCAGTTAAAAATAACATTTAGCTGCTCTTATCCACATAATGTCTGCATGGCTAGTGCGGCTTTTGTGATTAATGCAGCAGCTTCATTTGATTATATTTCATGCACTCTGCTGCGAGCATGCAGCAGACATGTCATCCGTGCCCCATGTATTTTTGCCATACAATTTTTTGTTGGATTTTCCCCCTTTCAGCTGTTGCCACATTAATGCTAATAAAACTAAAAAAAAACAGAGACACAGAGAGCTAGAGAGAAAGAGATATATTAGTATCAGTAGCAGTATGTCTGGAGGAGGATGCTCTCCTTTCAGTGTTTTCTCTGCAGGAAGTCAAGCATGAAGTGCCATCTCTGGATGAAGTGAACTGGAACAGACTGATGTGTCTGTGTGTACACTTGTGTGCAACTCTGTTTTCTATGTATGCTATATTCATCTCTGTATCTATCTGTGTCTCTGTGTGTGCTCTGTGTAAACGCTGTCGGGTGTTTTCTATTATAAGTGTTAACTGTACATTCCGCTGTCTCGTTGCCACCATGCCTGGGGTTCTGAGCTCTACTGAATGCAGCTGAGTCACTGTGTGGTCACTGCTGGCTAATCACACCTCAGGAATATGATAACGCCACTGCTGCAGTCTCCAAATGCTGGCAGAACATCAGAATTACCCATCCCGTTTCTATAAGGAAGTGATGAAGTCACCAGACATCTACAGTATGTCGAGTCAAGGAAACATGCCAAGACTCCCCACTCTTTCAACAGTTTGTGTATTGTCAGCCAGTCCTTGAGTAAGGTATTAACTGCAAATAATAATGCAGCTGCTCATGTAGAGGTCTCTGGGTCACTGACACAGGAGTTGCAGCAAACGTGTGCATGAATACTTTTATACCTAAAAATACATGTTAGCTAAGACGTTTATTTGGCGTGTGTTGAGTGTTGACTGTTGAATATAAATTGTTTTGTTTTGCTACAGAATATAAATCTGCTCTGTAAATTTAGAGTCCTGTTTAAAATCAGTGGAGAAAAATGAGAAATTTACAGTATATTTCAATCAGTATTGTAGTCCTGTCTGTGTCATAACCAGTCAGCAAGCTTTAACTCTGTCTACATATTATTTTAAATGGTTTTGGCATAAAGCAGCAACAGCCACTGTTTTTTGTCTGTAATCTGCAGAACATAAATGCCTGTGAGCTTATCTGCAAACATAAGCACGTCTCATCTTGTGCCGTGGCAAAGTGAACCAAGCTACCAATAAACAACACAAAGTGCACTCCTTTTGTCAGTTCGAAGGCTGGCTAGCTAATGGTTTATTAGCAGAAGCACCTTAAACAGCGTAAAAACGTACCTGCAAATGTCAGCATCTGTCAGTTTAGATACTGGAGGATTTCTGTAATACTCCTGCCTACAAAGAGCAGGTGTGTGTAACAGTTACTGTCAGCAGCAACAGTGTAATTTCAGTTAGACTTGAGAATAGATCTGGTCGAGACTAAGCTCTTACTTTATGGAAATGCCTGAGACATCAACATCCAGTTAGTATTATTTAGCTGCAGCAGCACAAGGCAGAGAGGGAGGGCCAGGTATGCTGCATAATCATAAAGCACTAAACCATAAACTACAGAACTATAGCCTTCTGTGTTTGTGTGTCATGAAGTCATACAGGTAGAATTGTCTCAGAGAGTTTGAGTTGTTTTGTGTGCTGTTAAATGTCCTTTTTCGGGGCATCGGTAGCATAGTGGATAGTGCCAGCGCCCCATGTACAGAGGCGATGCCTCACTGCAGTGGTCTCAGGTTTGACTCCGGCTTGTGACCATTTCTGCATGTCACCTCCCCACTCTCTCTCTCACCCCATTTCACTCTGTCCTGTACATTATAGGCAAAAAAGCCAGGAAAAAGAATCTAAAAAAAAAAAAAAATTAGTGTCATTAGGCTCGTTCGAGATGATCTGCGTCCCGCCTGGAAAGTAGACGAGAGCAGGCGACTGCAGCGGGGGGCGGTGACAAAAAGCCGCGGTGAAGTCGGACAAAAAAAAGTTAATAACTTAAAAAATTATGGCGAAAAGGTAGTTTCTTGCAACCCTAGAATTAAGATAAAAATATTCACAAACAAAAAAAACATCACACATCAGTGGCGTGTCAAGGGACTATATTCAACTTATCTTGCATTGAAACATGCATTATGACAACTTAATAAGGTTTATGTATGTTTTTAAATGAAGTGGAGGAGCCTACAAGTGTTTTGTTTAGTTTGTCCAGAGATATTGGATAAAGCGAGATACCCCACTCAGCTCACTTCCTGATTCAGTGACGTCAGCGCCACGCCCCCATAGGAGACTTGCGGCAGCTCTGAATGCATTGTCGTCAATGAGGAAAATGAATGTGATGACAATTTATGGTCAATTCTTTCGCCCTATAGTCACTAAAGTAAATATTGGGTTCATTTTCCACAAGCCACACATCTTACCAACATTCTGACACTAAAGCTGCATTTTTCATCCGCACAGATCAAGAGAAAATTAACTTTGTTTGAGACCTGTCCATCTCAGAAAACAGGTTGAGGGAGAACAGGCTCTGATTGGAGGGAGAGCTAACCACGCCCACTTAGGAGACAGGAAGAGTAACCGTTTTCTTAACGTTGGATAAGCCTCCTTTATCCAATATCTCTGGTTTGTCTCAGAGGCAGCTCCGCTCAGCTGTCTGCTGTTGCTGCTGCAAGAGAAGTGTCCTTCTGCTTCTTCTTCTTCTTCTTGTGTAACCTTGTGTGTATTGGCGGTTAATACAGCATTATCGCCACCTAGTGGATTGGAAGCGCATTACATCTATAATGGGCCTTTATTGGGAAAAATAGCTCAAATGCGACCCCCAGTGGTAAAATTAGGTATATAATTCGATATATCGGTTCGGTTAGATATTTGGCTTTAAATCAAACCGGTTGGAAAATAATCAAACCGGTTGGAAAATTTTCAAACCGGCACAAGCCTAGTCTATAGCCCTTTTTACACAGAGATCACACTGTTTAGCTGCTACAAAGTCTCTTCTTTATGCCACCGTTGCACACAGAACCAAACAATAGTGACATCATGTCGCTCCAGTGTGTGATTTTAGACAGCATGCTGGCATCATGGAAGTAGAAGAGGTGTGACAGGCGTAATGTTTAACACAACAGTGTGGGCAACTAGTATTACATATAACGTACGTGTTGGCAGTGCTCTTTCAACAGTTACAGTAACATGACATGGCAATAACAATCATTTACAGTCCCTGTTATATGGCGGCTGGTCTTTTCTTCTGTTCAAAGGAGTTCCTGGACCTCATTGGCCAATTTTTGGAGATTTCTGGCTGCTGTTTTTCTTCTTTAAGTTAGCTGCTTACTGCTAATTGCTACAATTTAAATCTCCTGGGATGGATCTCATGCATTACACGAGGAGGCTTTGTGTAAGGGGCTAGTGTTGCACTCAGCTGTACAAGTATTTAGTGAGGAATTGTGTGAAGAATGGGTGTGGGGGGGGGGGGGGCTGCTTCCTTTCTCACCGTCACACAACTGATTATTCGATGAGTGAAGTGTGTGTCGGAAAGTTACAGGAATTGTTAGATTTAGTCTTCAGCATCTAGAACACGAATACTCTCCTGTCTTCGGTCTCTGTACTCTCACAGCTTCTAACTTGCAGACTGAACAGCACATAAAATGTTTGTCCCATGCTTTTCTTTTTAATTATGTTTTTCCAAAATGTCCTGGTTTGTGAAGAACCTCGTGCCAAAGCCTTACAGGTTCTGAAAAGGTCAGGTTATGGAAAGCCTTAAGCTGTGGGTTGGTTCTGTGTTAGGAAATAAAAGAGGCATAAAGAGAGACTGCCAGCAGTGAAAGAACCTGGGTGATCCCTGAAAAGATGTGTTTATCTTTATATTCTGCCACAAAATCTTATGTTTCCTGTCAGATATTTTAATACACCTTGTGTTTATAGCCAGATTCTCTTTAAACTAGGCCGCATATCTCTTGGTAACATCATTACTCATTTGATAGGGTAAATATAGGAGTAACCAGGTCAGGGTTTTTCCTCCAGTGTGGACTGGTGTTACTGAATATTTAGTATCTGCTGATACAGAGTCATGATATCAGCTGTAGTTAACAAAAATACTGAAGATAAAAAGAGTAAAAATGAGAACCGAGTGTGTTGATCGGAGGATTTGGAAAGGGATGATGTCTGTGAGATTTGGGTCTAGAGCCTTTGGGGGGTGGTGTGTTTGTGTGTGTGTGTGTGTGTTTGTATTCTGGGGGGTCTGAATGTGGATGACATCAAAAAAGAGTTACCCATCTGTCTGCAAAGAGGAGAAGCCTGTCTGTCCTCATCTGCACTGGACTGGACTGAGCTGTTATTCTGTGCGTCTCTTCTGTTGAACTCACACTCAAACACAGGGTGCAGTTGTTGCCATGGTCCCTTTGTGACTCAGCTCCTCTGAGTTCAGAAAAGGAATGACAAAAAGAGTGTTTACCTCCAGTCGTGTCACTCAGAAAGGTTAGAGAGACCTCCTGCATCGCCCCTACCCTGAACCTACATTTGAGGTTGCTGTTTCAAACTGAGAAGTTCAGTTTCTGTGGAGATTTACCCCATTGTTAAACTGTGCTGATCCCTCTCAGAGCTCTCGTGGACTCTTTGTTTGGGCCCTGTCGTCAGTCTAATTACTGTAATTCCCTCCAGTTGGAGAACAAAGGGACTGATCTGAGGATTAAGCCTGTAGACACCAGGCCTTCTGCCTGCTGGGACTACCTGTTCTTCCAGTGGGAGAAAGAGATTTGCAAAAGCAAGAAAACACAGTATGTCATAGCATAAAATTGAAGTCTAGAGCAGAAAGGCCCAGCACAGAGAAGAATAAAGATGCATGAAAAGGAATGAAACATGGATGTCCTGTCATGCTGAAAATTGCTTCTTATGGGACCTGAGGTAGAAAATTCCTTTATCACACAGCTAAAATCTTCTTAGTCTGAGGAATGCAGTTTACTGTATTTCATTGTTCCTCTATGTTGTAGCATTGTGTCACCACCAGATGGTAGCAAAGTGTTCCATCATAACTTCATCTGGGAGAGCTACTTTCAATTTCACAAATATAATGTTTCCAAAAATTGCACCATGTTCTAGACAGGAGTCTAGGTGGTGCTTATGTGTTGTTATGGTGTCAGCAGGGCTGTTCTCACTATGCGTTCATTGAACAGCTCTCTCACCCCAAGACAAGGAAAGATACTGAAGATGTGGCTGTGGTTTTGTATCAATGTTTGGTTAGAGGATGCAGAGTCATGGTGCAGGAGTGCAAATGTATTTTTTCTGCTACTTGAGTCCCAAATGTGTTATAATCTAATGTTGTGAATGTTGCACGAGGCCAGTTTCATCCGTAAGGACAGTAGAAGCTTAGAAATATAAAAAATGTTCAGTTTACCCATAATCCTTTGCAACAGGAAATATTCAACACAGCCTTTTAACTGGGCTTGTCCATGCACATAGCTTTGATTATTCCATTGATTTGTGATTATGACACAACATGTAGTGATTTTGAGGAGATTCATATGGTTTATTTTTATGAAATAATTTTTAAATTGCATTTAAATGTATGTGTGTATTTTATTGTGTCTCCACCAGGTGGCTCTGCTTGGCTTGGACCTCTTATCTGCCTTAGTGACGAGGTTACAGGAGCGATTTAGGGCCCATGTGGGAACAGGTAAGACTCATTTATTCTATCATTGTATTATCTCATGATTTTCTTAATGTAGCTAAAAGCCACTTGTCACATACAACTGAGCAGGGACTGACAGAGCCCTTTTTTTCTTTTGCCTCAAAGATTCAGCTGTTGAATTAAAACGTGAAAGTTTTAGATTACTTTGTGTCAAGTTACATTTTTACAGCATCACTCACACGACATTATATTTTACTGGTATTAAAATAAGAATATATTACTTGACAATTCAGATTCCTCCTCCTATTCTGACTGTTTTGTTGATGCCTGAAACTGTGTCTGGCAAAAGGACAAAACCAAAAATTAATTTTTCCTTTTTTGTAACATATTTAAGAAATGTCAGTTAGTAAGAAACATGTTGGTGACACAAAGCTACAGACACAACACTTCTCAAAAGTATAAAATACCTAACGCTCCTTACATCCTTGTTCATTCCTGCCCTTCAGTGATTATGTGGTCGTGTGATTAGCTTTTTTTCAGTTGACTGTTTTGAAGGGATGCTTCAGTCTCTCCTTCTGTCCTCTTTCCCTCAGTCCTGCCCAGCCTTATTGATCGACTGGGAGATGCTAAAGACCAAGTGCGAGACCAAGACCAAACAGTGCTGCTAAAGATCATGGAACAAGCTGCCAGCCCGCAGGTACCAACGCACATACTCACACACACAAACATGCTTTTGTGAGAGAGGTCAGTATTTCCATGAGTTTAGGATTTCAGCACACAGTCCAAATTAATTCCAGTGATGAGTAATGTAGATTTGCTGCCAATATGCCTTTTCTTCTTTTGTGTTGCTCAGTACTGAGCTGTTGGCAATTAATCTCATTCTTAAACCTTTGATACTGTGATCCAACACAACCCACACCTGTTAGCTGATACCCTTCTTTCAATGTATCCATGGGAATCAAATAATTGTGTTTAACTATAACCATTAGGGATGTCCTGATCAGGTTTTTTTTTTTTTTTTAAATTGAATATCTGTCAACACAGAGTCCCGATCTGATACTTCTATTTTCCTAGATACTAAAGCTGCACAGAGAACATTTCAAGTCGGCTTCTTTAAAATTATTAAAATCAATCCAGTGTGCATCAGTGTTTCCCCCACCATTATATTAGGGGGTGTGATATGATATGTGATATGGGATGTATGGCTTAAGTTAGATAGCAGAACATAGTTAGTTGCGCGCTGGGCCTACAAACTGGCTGTTCTCCATTTCCTGTCCGATTGCAATGATCCATTTAAACAACAATAAAGCATATTCTGTTGGTGTGTGTTGTTGCAGTATGTGTGGGACAGAATGTTGGGAGGCTTCAAACATAAGAACAACAGGACCAGAGAAGGAGTGTGCCTTTGCCTCATTGCCACACTGAGCACGTGAGTCAACTTGCTCCCTCCCATTGCATGTATACTGGTCATAGCAGTGAAGACCGTAGAAAGTCCGTATTTACGTACTCTTTAATGTGATTTAATCTTTTCAGTTGTTCAGTTTTGACAACATTTTCCTATGGTGTATGATATGTATTTTTCTAATTATTCTTGTGAATTGGGACAAAACCTCACTTTTCGGGGGTTTACTTTTCAATTAGAGCAGGACATTTTTTAAAGGCCAAAATCATGACTGTCACACTTTGTAATGGGCCAACCTCCCAGTCATACATTTTATACTTAAATAGCATACATGATAGATGTCAGAGGTTAGATCTGACAGAGTTGACAAAAAGTTACATATTTTATTATTTATTATGTTTTTTGTAGAAATCTGGTTAAAAAAAATCTGGGACACATCTATAAAGGGCCAACATTTTCAGAAAAAATATATTTTAAAACAAAGATGATTATAGCAGTACATGTTTACACCTATGTTATAAATATGCACCGTTAGTTTTAGATTTCGAAGGCTTCTAACACAGTTTTCAATTGTTTGAAGGTGTGAATTCTTGTCTGGGCAAGTTTAAAGTAAAAAAAAAAATGAAAGCAGTTATAATTTAATTTTGTGATTATTTTATTTATTTATGTATTTATTTATTTCATTTGGTAGGACATGATTTGTCCCAGTTCTCAAGAATGAGTGATTCAATTTTTATATAATATAATGGATCCATATAGGGCTACACAATATGCAAAAAAAATGATATTGTGATTATTTTCACAGATATTGTAATTACAATTTGAGTTGCGATTTTAGTTGAAATTAAAATATTTGTATTTAATTTTCCCTGGAAAAAATGTGAAAATGACAATGATGGGATTTTTTTCTGGGGTCTGTACGAAACAAGCATGTTCCCTTATGTCTGTTATATGATTAGTGGGCCAACCTATCTCTTTAGCACCACAATGCTTTATTTGTTGTGTATGTCGTGACACATTTTGCCTTTATCAAAAAATTGCAGGTCCTGCAACTTGGATATTGCACTTGGCAATATTGTGATTTCAATAATATTTCAATTAATGTTGCAGCTGTTAATGACTTACAATTTGTTTACCTCCTCTCCTTGCTGTGAAGGGAAAAAAACGATTTGCTTTCACTTGACTGTCAGTCATTGGATAAGTTGCTGTTCTACGAAGACAGACATTGAAGTTTGAAACAAAACTTAAATTATTATACTTCAAAATACTGGTATATTGCAGTTTGACATTTTTGAAGACCATGTCCAGTGCTTTCATATGCTTTTATATCTCCTATCATCTGTTCATTGTGCTGAATCATTAAAATTCTTGTCTTTCAGATATGGAGCTCAAGGCCTGACCCTCAGTAAAATTGTTCCCCACATATGTAACCTCTTGGGGGACCCCACAAGTCAGGTATGGGCAGTCAGGCTTTTTCGCCGTAGACTTTGCCTCTGTTGTGAAATGTATTTCGTTCTTAGGTTTAGGGACCTCAAAGTAGAACATTTGTGCTGTCAGGAATTATAATACTTTGGGGAAACAATACACAAAATAACAACAGATTAATTAAAGATGATTTTCATAATCTCCTAAGACATTAATCAAGTAAAAACACCAAACAAACTGCCGGTTACAGCCTCTCTGGATTTTCATAGTGCTGTAAACTAAATATCTGGCTGTTTCACTGTTGATTAAATGAAACAGTCTATTCTTAGATATTCACAGGGTTTCTCAGAGTTTTTGCAATTATCTTTAAACTTTCAAGAATTACATAATTAATCAAACAAACTAATTGATTACTATTAATTGATCATGAAAATTGATGTTTAAGCTAATCCTGGGTTTCATGTCAGTATGATCTTTAACTTGTGTATCAGGTGAGAGCATGAGTTCATGTTCAGACACAAAAGAAGCAGCAGGCTGCAACACTTCATACATGTTTCTCCCCCCAGTGGCAGCATTAAGCATTGCAGCTTTAGGTAAAGTAAAATCTGCAATGGAAGATTGATTCATTGGAACGATCTTGATGAATCTTGTGCCAATCAAAGAACTAACCCCTGAATGAATCAGAGAAACAGCTGAGTTAAAGAAAATGTCAAGAAGGGCCAACATATATTGAAGTTGTTAACGATTTCATGTGTTGTGGTCATCAGGTACGTGACGGAGCTATGAGCTGCTTGGTGGAGATCTACAGACATGTGGGTGAGAGGGTGAGGATGGATCTCAGCAAAAAGGGCTTGCCACAGTCACGGTACGACTGCAGGAACCTGCCAACCTGTCCCTGCCCCTTCCCTCCATGCTTTCTGTTGGTTGTTCTTTACTGCTTTTTCATACTTCCTCACTTACCTAATCTTACACACACACACACACACACACACACACACACACACGCGCACACAGTGTATGCAGACCAGGTGCTGTTATGGTGGCGGTGTCTAGGCACTAAGAGGTAGCAGGCTACAACACTGGTTCTCCCACTAGTGGCAGAATTAAACATGGCAGCTTCGATGCAGATCTGCCTCCATGCCTGTATGTCACAGCCTGTTAACAGCTCTGCCCCAGGTGCCTTACCACTGAACCAAATCCAGACATCCAGGACCAAATTAGTTTGAAAGAAGATGGGTATATATCTTTGAATTGCATATAGCATTGCAGCTTGAATAAAATACTGTGCATTGAACTTGTCTGGGTTTGATGGTAATTGATTTATATGAACTACATTACCTAGTAGTAATAACATATATAGTCAGAATGAATCTACTGAGAGGTTTGGAAATTCAAGTTTGGAAAAGTGTGGAATTTAAAATGGAAAATGTTTAGGAAACCTTGTTTTTATCCTACTGTATGATCATTTGAGGATATTGTTTGTGGGCAACTGAGTGTATTTTCATACTGGTCTAGCTAATGTCCCACACACATTCTACTGTGTACCTACAGGACAGCTGCATAGGAGAAAAGGCCTCACTTATTTTCATTTCATGTTGGAAGTTTCACATTCACCCAAACTTTATTTAACTATGAAAACCTTGTGTACCTCTTTATCTTAACACTTCAGATATTGCTGCAGTTGTTTTGGCTCAGTAACAGAAATTAAACTTCATATTTACAAAGGTACTCCATAGTTTTTTATGCCTCTGCATCAGAAATAGCTGTGGCCAGAGGCATTGTGGATTGTTGTTTTTTTGTCCGTCCCATTCTTGTGAAGAACAGCTTGAGATTTCTTCAAATTTGGCCGGATGTCCACTTGGACTAAACAATGAACTGATTTTGGTGGTCGAAGGTCAAGGTCACTGTGACTTTGTCTGTGTCATTCTTGTGAACGTGGTATTTCAAGAAAACCTGGAGGGATTTTATTTATTTATTTTACTTTATTTTCAAATCTTGCACAAATGTACTCTTTGATTCCATGATGAACTGATTAGATTTTGGTGGTCAAAGGTCAAGGTCACTGTGACCTTGCATCAGCCTCATTCTTGTGGACATGATATCTCAAGAACACCTTAAGGGAATTTCCCTAAATTTGACACAAACGTTCATTTTGAGTTAGGGATAAACTAATTAGAATTTGGTGGTCAAAGGTCAAGGTCACTGTGACCCTGTCCATCTCAATCTTCTGAATATGATATCTTAAGCGCACCTTGAGGGATTTTCCTCAATTTTGGCACAAACATCCACTTGGACTCAACAATGAGCTGATTAGAATTTGGTGGTCAACGGTCAAAGTCACTGTGACCTTAATTCTAGTTGGGGGGGGGTTTATCTGAAGGCTGTAGTTGCTAAGAAAGTTAATTGTTGCTCATATTCATGTAAGATTAGTCCTTTCTATCTAATCCATTCTCCTCAACTGTGCTGTGTCACAGATGCTATAAAATATGATTTTTCTTAGTAGTGCTTCTTTATCAAAAGTGCCTAAAAAGGTTCAAGGTCAGCTTTTGGTCACTTTATTTGAACTGTTGTCATCATTTCTCAGTTTGGTTTTTACCAAACCACACAGCAGTGTGCTATTTATACTGCAAAGTAGAGGACCAGCTTTTTTATAAAGGTTTGTAAGTTATGGAGAGCTGCATTTAGTGTCACACATGTTAAAGCTGTTCTTTCTCATTGCTCACATAGGGCATATAAAAAATAACATCACATTTACATCATTTTATTTAGCATACATGTAAATACTGTCATTAGTGTTTCCAGTTAGACTCATAACAAATTTAAAGAAACAAAAACTGATCTTTGTAATCACCTGAGCTGGGCAGTTCCATAGCTGGGTTCAAGAGAAGATTATAAAGAAAAATGTCTTTCACGTTCCATATAATCCAGATGATTTCAGACAACCTTGGATTGTGATTATTTATATTCCTGTTAAAAGTATCTCACCATTAAGCTTACAATTTCCTTGTAGCACAAGGTTTCTTAGGTTTCACTTCCCTTTGACGGCAGAAGTTACTTTATGCCCTTTTCACGCCCTCTGTTTGATATATTTGATAAAAGCTCACGACAGAACACCCCACCAGATTTTTTGAGCCACTAAATCTGATTAATTGTCATCTGTCTCGTAATTACCCCCTGAACAAGCCCTTTGAACAGGGCGCCAGAATTTCATAGCTTAGGTTTGGATGAGCTGTATTTCTTTTTTTGTATCACATGCCAGCAAACATGTAGAGACTGTTCCGTTACTGTTTTGTCCTCGTCGTCCTGTTTTACACTGGACAACAGCCTCTCTCTCTCTGGCCTCAGTGCCAGTTTGTCATGTGTGTGGCAGTTCTGGACGCCATCTATTTTGGTCCTGGCCATCCCTGCTGCATGGAGCAGAGGGAAAGCTTCTCACCTCGGAAGTGATGGATGGTGCAGTCCAGGGTCCTTTTTACAGCCCATCCTTCTCTCTGCTCCAATCCTCTGACACTTTGTTGTTATTCTCCTTTCATTTGATATCTCTTATACATATTCATCACCGCCTGTTTGCTTATTTTTCTTTTTTCTTTTTTTTTTTCTTTTACAGGTTGAATGTAATCTTTAGCAAATTTGATGAAGTCCAAAGATCCGGGAACATGATCTCATCGTCTGGCTCAGGTGAGTTTTCCTCCTGTGTGACAGCTCGCTGTTGTAGCTTTAACTAATGCCTTTTTTAATGTGGTATCCAGGTGGCTCTTTGACCTTTTGATATGCGTTCTTCAACCAAGTTTAAAATCAAGAAATACCTTTTATCTCGAGTCATTCAGAAAAGTCTTCAGGGTGCTTAAATGTGGAATGGCAATGCACTATGGCCATCCTCTCATTGCTTACATCATTGTTTTGCTGCTTGCACAGTGGGGAATGGAAAAGAGGATGGGCAGATGCACTGTGAATATCACGGCTACTGTAGTCTCACTATAACGTGGTATGAACTAAGGACAGTTTGTAGATCTGGAGCTGCTCAGTGGTTTATGTGGTACAGGGGAAAATGTAAGAAACTTCTTTCTTTTTATAGGCTTTTTATATTCTGGCTTTCACTCTCATCACATTGTCAGTGTTTCGGCTGGCTATTTCTCTCCTGTAGCATCACTCATCTTTCTGTCACACTGACTTTGGGTGTGTCGGCTTCTTTTCCATGTTGTGTGTGCGTTGCTATGTGTGTGGAGGAAGAAGGGGGGTTGCAGGCCAGACGGACAGCCTGGAGCTACAGGGGATGAGATTTGTCCACAGGAGGTGGCATCCACTGGAGCTTTCAGATGTTCCTCTGTGGAGCCAAAGACCAAAACAGACTTCCAGAGGCATCCCTCTTAACCTCTTATATAAATGTATCAGTATAGACAGGACAGAAATGAGACACATTACAATCAGGGATGGGCGATGTACCAATTATACTTGATGTATCACGGCTTTCTTCCACTGGATGTATAAAATGACTATATTGCGAACATCGAGTATGAATTATGACATCATTTTTTAAGCCACCAACATGAGACTTTTGGTTCTCCCGCTTTCTCCTATGGCTCTTTCCCTATCAAGACATGCACACACACACACACACACACACACACACACAGACTCACAAACATGATTCGTCACACACTCTCTCCTACGCCCATCCAGACCACATTTATCCGAGTGATGGTGAGCAGGCGAGGCATGTGTTTTTGTATCTGCAGGGCTCCAGAATGCTACTAATCCGTCACATTTTGCAACCATGGAGCACCAGTGCAACTTGAAAATGTTAATAATACATAATCTGTAGAGCTGGTAGTGTGTCTCCAGCTTACAGTGAATAAATCTTCATGTTTAATGACACTGCGGTAACAGTTTAACTTAATGGGTTTAACGACAGTGTGAGACATGTGTTTTTATATCTGCAGAGCTCCAGACTGTGACTATTTGGTCACAATTTTCAACAGTGGAGCACCAGTTAGATTTGCAAATACTGTCAATATATGAACTGGAGAGCTGTTAGTCTGTTTCTAGCTCGCAGTAAATAAATTTACATTTAAAGGTCAGCGGCAACAGTTTAAATTTCCGCTCAACATCTAACTGCTCACCGGAAGCTTCACAGCAAAAACACATCTACACTTCTGGCCCGTGTGTGTGTGTGTGTGTGTGTGTGTGTGTGTGTGTGTGTGTGTGTGTGTGTAAAGAGAGAGAGACAGAGAGAGAGAGAGTGTATTGCAATATAGCCTAATAATATTGCAATGTTATTTTTATGCCATATGGCCCAGCCCTAATTTCAAAAGCGGCAGATCTATTTGTCAACTTCTGAGTGTTTTGTGTATTAGTAGAGCTGTGACCTCTGTGCAGGTGGAATGGCTCAGACACCCTTACTGCTGACTCTGTCCCATTACAGCTGACTACATCCACATTTAACTAAAGAGACAATAGCTGAGGCAAGGAGAATACAGTCAGACAGGGCTCAGCAGTTTAAAACAGTGCAACATCATCTTCCAGCTTCCACTCTACAACATTTTACATGTGGAGTTTGACCACTGAATTAAGATGCCATTCACACGTACTGAGGGACACATAGTGACACTGGAGTGTAAGATGATAGATTAGCTGTTTAAAAAAAATTCTATCATTTTCTGTCTTTCTGTGGGGGATTCCACTGCTCAGGAGGCTAATAGAAAGCTTTTTCTTTTTTTTAAAGATTATTTTTTCGGGCTGTTTGCCTTTAATGGATAGGACAGCTAAGTGTGGAGGGGGGAGAGAGAGACAAGGAAACACATGCAGCAAAGGGCCACGAGCTGGAATCGAACCCAGGTCACTGCAGCGAGGATAAAGCCTCTGTGCATGGGGCGCCTGCTCCAACCACGTTAAGGTGCTGACACACGTCGGCCAATGTCGGGCTGTCGGTGGGCGTCTGTCACCCTAGTTTTTGCGGTGTGTCCCGCACCGTTGGCAGTAGTCGGACCCCTGTTGGTGGCGTTTCGGCCGATTGAGCATGTTGAATCGGCGGCGGAGCTTGTTGGTGAGAGAGATCACTCTGATTGGCTGTTCAGGTTTTATTTCCTCGCCCCTGTAACAAGTGAATCTGCCTGTAGTGAAACCGGGGCTAACCGGTGCTTCCTCCTCAGGCTCCACTTCATGCAGCTGCCCGACAGACCCGCTTCTTCTTCCCACTTTAACCTGAATAAGAAACTGAGGCTCGGTGCTCCGGTTGGATCCAAACAGAGAGCCGGGGCTAGCTGCGAGGCTGGCGGAGCGTTAACCGCAGCATGACCGGAGGGAAGCACGGCCCGTTCTTTACTATCCCCGTCATCTGACGGTTAATGGCCTCTTCATTTGCGAGGGCAAGGAGGGCGCACAATGTCTTGTCTCCACAGTTGCTCATCTTTACAGTGTCTGTCAGGTTTGCGTTTCCCTCTTGCTACTAGCTGCTTGCTAATTCCTGCTATCAGCTGTTTCCTGTTTATCCATCGCCAGTGGCTCGCACGTGCGGCGTCATCAACAGCTCCTCCCACAAGTCATCAACAGCCCCTCCTGTTGCGGTATTCCGCCTCCGTGTGTATAAACGCTCACAGCTGGCAGGCAAATTGGCCCAACATTCCCGGAAAATCTGGCAGTGTAAAAGGGGCTTTTGTAGTGTGTTCAAATGCAACTGACACAGAGTGACGTGAGGCGACGTGAGGCGACGTGAGGCGACGTGAGGCGACGTGAGACGACGTGAGGCGACGTGAGGCGACGTAACAGTTGGCTTTCGTCGCCGCCAGTTCTTTGATGTCAGTTTGGTGTGTCAGCACCTTAAGCCACCAACACCCCAATAGCAACCATTTTGAAGTCAACTAAACCAACTTGAACTGACCTTTCTGCAGGCTCATACTTAATTCATAAAGAAACTGTTACTCTGCTGTTGCTATTTTTATCTGTGGCTTTATTTTAGTAACATATTTGGATCTGACAGAGCACTGTACAATAGACTTTTTTTCCTATTCATATCAGCATTAAAGGGACATTCTCACACAGTTTACATGTCGAAGCAGTTGTGTAATGTCTTCTGTGGCTTTCCACAAAAAAATAACCCTGATGATGTCATAGTCATGTAGTCTGTGTTATTTTCTATTGGTCTCTTGCATATTTCTGAAAAAACCTTCATTACAAACTGAGGTTGTGGAGTTTTACAGTTGTGGTCATGTTTATAGTGAAGAAAGCTGTCTCACTAAGTCGATCCAAACCTGGTCAAGGTGTGTAGTGCTACTTTGGTTAGACCATAGCAAAAGTCTCAGACAGTCTGCAGCCCGAAAGTGGCAGGTCAGGTGCTCCGTGCTGTTCTCTCTCTAACATCTCTCTGATGCTGTTGTTTACTCTATAGTGAACTGTGTATAAAATAAATAATCAATTTAATTGGCTCAATTGAGTGAGCCTGTTGTTGTCTTAACTTGATTAGCTGTGTCTTTATCCGAGACCGTCGGATAAACACAATGCTCCATGAAGAACATCATGTATTCTCATTAAAGCTGCAGTAGGTAACTTTTAGGAAAAAAATAACTTTTTGTCATTTTTTCCTGAAACTGTCACTATACTCTAAAAGAAGTACATGAGACATGTGATTAGTTAAAAAAAAAAAAAAAATCATGTCCCTCCTCCTCTTCCAGCTTCCAATGGCAGCAGCAAACACCAGTTAAAGTCTCTAGTGTAGCTGTCAATCATGTCAATCACTGCTCATAAGCTGAGGTCAAACTGTCAAACCGCTGTTTCTGGCTGGTGAGCAGTGCTTTGTGCTTCACTTGACTGTTTCCAACATGGCAGCTAGGTCACAAACATTCTCATGTTATAACTAAACAGCACACTAAAATAAAATCCTGGGGTCTTTCTTACATGTGCAGTAATGCCATTAGAAGTGCTACAAGGCATTATGGAAATTGTAGGATCCAGCATTTTTGGAGCTTCACCCATACTAGAGATTCAGAGTCAGTGGTTGGTCGCACAAAACACCATAATATTTTCCCCTAAAATATTACACTTCAGGCTTAATTTCATCATAGCTGAGGGACTTATTTAAGGGTGTTGCACAGAATCCGTCAAAAGAGTTTTCTTAGTTAAACAAAAACACTAAGTTATGTACGGCATTCCGTGGAGCCTGTTTGTTTGTTTGCTTGAACCTGTGCTTGTGATACCTGTTATCACCTCACCTGTTATCATCTCACAAACTAGGTATAGATAATAAAGAAATGGAAGAAGAAGAAAAAAGACAAGAAGAGAAAATTGTTTAGGTAAATGTGTTACTTCTGGACAAATACAACAAAAGAAAGCACACACTAAAAAGTAAATTAGATCCGCTAATAGCACCAAACAGAAAACAACAAGTGTGGAAGGAAATTGCCACAAAAATTAATTCAAGAAGTCTGGTGATGAAATTTTTTAAATTTATCAGCATAAGCTCAGCCATGTTAAGATAGAGTCAGAGATACCTTAAGTTTTTGTCCTTACTTTGGTTACTAAGGTGTTTTGTGCAACGGTTTAATTAACTTTAAGGGATTTCTTAAGTGTAGGACGAAGAGGAAAAAAATTTGAAATGCCTAAGTGAACACTTCAACGAAACGGAGAAGGACAAGAATTAAGGGTGTTTTGTGCAACCAATTTTATTTTAAGGAATCCTTAACTTAGACTGTATGGAAAATCTTAACTTAAGATGTTTTGTACAACTAGCCACAGATATCTGAGCCTCTGCTGGACTTATTTTGACCAATCATTTTTTGTGTCTGTCAAGAGACTCTTTAACACAGTCCAATATCAGTCATTCATTATTTATCACTTTATCAGAGTTAAGCAGATAGCCTTAGAGTACAGTCCAATAAATGATGTTGTGAACAAATGTTACGCTCCCAGCTGGGCTTTTCCTGAGGGACGCCTGGGGAAAAAATGCTTTGGTGGACACAGGGCCTCATTCTTTCAGTGTCTTTTAGTGTAAAACACAAGTCCAACAATCTGCTCTTTGGTGGAGTCGAATGATTGATAATCTGCAAGAATTTAAGACAATGACTATTGGAATCTTCTTTAACTGTGTCTGAGATATGAATATGATTCCTAATGAGTCCCTTCCAGTCAACTTTCAGCAGAGTTGCTGACAGTTCATCTGGAAATTTAAGAGGAATATGCAAACATGACTCATGTTAGCAGTTATGACATAGTCCAGCATCATATTCATCATGATCAGCTGCTTGGCTCCACTTCTCTGTTTCACGGCTTCACTGAAATGAACTTTGTGACCGTGGATGATGATTAATTTTAATTTAAGCCCATTTGTCTTAGTGCTGAGAAGGATGTCAGTTGATAATGTGGACAGAGAATGAGCTGTGCTGTGTAACAGCTCCAGAATAAACTTAATTTACAGAGGAGAGAGGAGGACTCGCCAGTTATGTAGAGTAAAGGCTGAGTTAGAATCAAGAGAACAAGACACAAAATTCCCAAATAGTGTCTCATCTCGTCTTGTGATATGTGCACGGATGTTTTTCTGAAAGAGAGATGGAGGCAGAGGGGGTGGCTGCGCTGTAGCGCTGTCACACAGGCAAGCAGGGAAAGGCAAGGGAGGGGGGAGGAGAGTGAGAGGTAGGGGTAGAGAGCAGAAAGATTGTAGAGGGATAGATAGAAGAGAGGGAGGGAGGGACAGAGAGCGAAACAAAGCAGCCATTTCTGTTGCACCACTGAGAGGTAAACAGTGGGCGAGAGATATAGGGCAGAGACTATAGGGAGTGAGAGAGAGAGAGCTGAGCTGTCAGCTGTGTAGCAGCATTCCTCTCTGGCTTCAGTGCTGAGGGCGGCTTTGCACCATGACAGCTGGAGAAGGTAAGACTGGAAATAGAATGAGTTTTCTCTTTGCTAAGGTCAGATCACACACATGCATAATACAGATTTGAATGGCACAAAGATTATCTCTGTAGTGGCGCCGTATTTGTTCGTGCACGTGGAAGGTGACTGAGGACTGTTCGATCAAGAGAGAATAACAGTTTTAACTCTCTTATGTAATCTTTTTTTTTATATTGTTTTTTTTTTTTTTTTTCAGCTGCAAACCATGTTTTGACTCAGTCTTGTTATGTAATAAAGCTGGGTGTTGGTGAAGAGGGAAACACCTCCTGTACTCGTCATAGGAGGCTGTATCTCTCCCATGTGAATTCAGTGAACGCTGGTTGTTTTATTGCAGCAGCAGTCTTTCCAGTACACGACTGCAACGTTACATTTCATGCCTCTTGCTTAACTCTACTGTGGAAACAATCTTGTCTCCAGCCTCCTCTCAGCCCCTTGAGTGACAGCTCGCCTGAAGCATCCCAACACTTGTTTCATCTCGGTCCAGCGCTGGCCAACATGATGAGAGCTGAGAGTTGCTGTCAGTGTGTAAACTGTTCCAAGTGGCTGTCTATAATTTGCACAATTTGTTATGCAGTTCATTTATAATCTGGTTCATTTCTGATTATTTGTTGCTCAGGTACACTGGAATACTTTTGCCTTTAACTGCCTCCAAAACAGTCATATAAAGTGTAAGAAAAGCCATTAACTGGCTTAATTTATCACCCACTGTAGTTACGTAGCATACAACATTAGTAATAAGGACGTCAAGCGATAAAAGGAAGTTATCTAACTAATTACATTCTCTGTGGTTAATTAATCCAAGTTACTGGCATACATACATTTTTGCTGTGAAAGTATTTTAAAATTTTAATTTTGAATTAATTTTGGCAGACGTGCTGCAGTAAAGCTGCTGGATTTCGGACACAATTTTACCCCTGTCCTCTGAACCTTATACTGTCTATTTACTTTATACTTGCACTTTCCTGTCGGCAAAATATAGATGAACTTGCCTCACTCTGATAACCATATTCCTTCTCACTAGGGGTGGGAATCACCAGAAGCCCCACGATACCATATTTTTACGATAGTACGATATAGTCATGATACAATATTACTGTGATTTTAA
The DNA here is from genome assembly GCF_006386435.1 of Epinephelus moara. NCBI lineage: Eukaryota > Metazoa > Chordata > Actinopteri > Perciformes > Serranidae > Epinephelus > Epinephelus moara. The sequence goes on from NC_065512.1 coordinate 37,046,386, forward strand.
ATGTTTTGCTTTATGCTGAGTATTGTGATACAATCTATCTAATAAGATACAACGTTTTTCAGTTGGTTCTTCCCCCATCAGTCATTTTTATTGCAGCAAAATGTATCTAGTGGACAGAAAAATCACTTGATTTGATTATTCTAGTAGGCTACCAGAAGTTTAATTGTATTTGTAGTGTTAATGATATATATAATAAAAAATCAATACTTGGCTTTAGTGTACCGATGCAATATTTCCACGCAAAATATCACGGTAATATACTGTATCGTCTTCTTTCCCCCACCCCTACCACACATGGGATTACATATGCTACTTACCTTCATATGAACCTGTAATGCTTGGTGTAGAAAAAGTTTACCCAAAAATCTGTTATCTGTTATTATAAAATTGATCCTGGAAAAGTTTTTAATAGCATTAAATTCAAGTGTCTGATACCTGTAGAAAGCCTGAACATGTTTTTTGAACCTGTGGTGCAGGACCCTTTAAGTGTCACTGCATCAACAGTGGTGATGTTTGCAGAAGATGTCAAAGATATTTTATATCTGGACTCATTTAAATTGAACACCAGAAATGTGTTTTGCATCTGTTAGAATCTCTGAGTCTGAACCTGAATTTGTTGTAATGCATGCAGCATGTTAAGATTACTCTGGCAATAAATGTATCTCAGTGTAAGCCTCTTAGAATAATGCTGTACAGCTAACCCTCCCAGAAGTGCACAGATCTCAGTCTCTAGATCTCAAGTCCTTCATTAGGTTGATTGGCTGATGCAGAGCACTGATAAGAGTGTTTATTAGATTACTTATTCATGCTGGTGTCAGTAGGAAAGAAGGCATTAAACAGTTAAATGAATAAATGCAAATCTGGGAGAACAAGCATTCTGCAGACATTTTCTGTACACCTTATTGTATGTAGAATCTGAAATAGACAAATGAATGTGTGAGTGGTGAGGAGATGTATCAGGGCTGATCACTGTTGGTCAGCATGTGGGCCACAGTGGTGCTTTGTGACTAGACTTAGGGCTGCAACTAACCATAGACTGTAAAAATAATGGACGTAGCTACCGTGACGTCATTGGTTTGTGGACTCCTGTTTCGATGGCTTGAGTTTGGCATTGGGGCAGTCGAAGCCAGAAGTCACCATATGTGGGCCAAACGCTGGCACTGTGGTGAAGCAATGGGTGGATCTGACTTTGAAGTGAAGTACTATTGGAAGACAGCCTGTCAGTCAAAGCACACCAGCCCTTAAATATGCATAGCTTTAAACCTTAATAAAATGTAAACTGGTGAGTTATATAAAAATCCAGCCCCTGTACAGTGGTCATGAATGTTGAAATTAGCTATAGAGACCAAAACTGCTTTTTTTTTTTTTACCAGGCTGTTAACATTTATTTCTGCTTTGAAGTTGGGCACTTTACCACGGGGGTCTATGGGGACTGACTGGATTCTGGAGCCAGCCTCAAGTGGCCGTTCAAATAACTGCAGTTTTTGGCACTTTCATGTTGGCTTTATTTTTCAACCCCAGAGTTTTCGGCTTGCAACTCAAATGTTTTTTCATTGTCAATTCATCTACTAGTTATTGTCTCAATGACTCCATTAATTGTTGGTCCATAAAATGTCAGCAAATATTGAAAAAACCATATGGTCTGTTCCCAGAGACCATGGTGACGCTGTCAAATGATGATTAAAGTTGTTTACTAATCCACTTATTGTTGCAGCCGTAGTTCCCACAAAAAATAGCACCTGGTTCTGAGACAGTGATGCATTTAGATTGAATATTTTGATCTGTAGCTACTGACAGGTTTACCACCAACAACCGCTTTGCCTAATTTAGTTGCTCTGTAATAACATATATCTGTAACTGACGTCTTTTTTAAGTGTGACTGTCAATGTTATCAGAGTTTCTGTGGGTCTGTCTGGTTCTGTATGCGACCATTTATAGCAGATCAATGCATAATGCAAACTGAGGCTTCAAACAGAGGCGGTATTTATAACCACAGAAAGGACTGTCGCCCAGCAGTCTTATAATAGGAAACCGTGAATGTCGGAGAGTCATCCAATGGCTTCTCAGTTTCTTCAACACAATCACAGAACGTCTTTGTAATTAGCTTAATCCCTGAGGCTTTTTCTGTATTTTTGTGTGTGCGTGAGCTGGCTTCAGCATCCTTAGTTCCAGTGCTGTGCTGTTACTTTAACATTGCGGACAATGCAAGTCTGTCTTTTCCTCAGTGTTCTGCTGTGATGAGCAGCAAACAGAGAGCCGAGCAGATCTGCACTGGTCACCTTCAGTCCCATCGTGTCTGATTACAGTTTTGCTGATGATCATGTGAAAAACCTGCTGAAAAGACTTCACTGTAATTTTATCTTTGTGGCACTAACTGGATTTTTTTCTTAAGTGGCACACCCCTCCAACCACTTCATTGAATGCAGATGATACAAATGATAACATGTACGTGATAGGACACTGGGATTTGTCTATAAAAGGAGAAATAACGTGCGTCTTCCAGCTCTGAAGGTGAAAATTGTCTCCCAGGCGTGCTACTGTCATGGATTTGGGATGACACAAGTGCCGCTGTGTCTGCGTGGGTGCTTGAGTTCTGTGTGTGTGTGTGTGTGTGTGTGTGTGTGTGTGTGTGTGTTAAACAGTTAACACCAGTGGGGGCTGAATTATTCTAAGGAAGCCCTTCACAGAGTGAATGCACTGCTTTGCAAAGAGCTTAATGCATTTTCTTATGCATGTATGGATTGTGTGTGGGTGTGTGTGAGTGTGTGTGCTTGTGCCTGATTGTGTATCTGCTGGTATTGGCTACTGCAGAGTGTGGAGGAGGCTCTGAAGTAAAACCTTTTCTATATTAGGTATTATGGTTCTTTTATACTTAATACTTAAGAAACTGAATGCTCAAATAGGCATTTATTTGCTCCCTCTATAAATGTATAATAATATATATGCATATATCATCAAGTAGCATTTAAAAGTTAAAATTTAGGACACAAGTTGGTCGTATTGTTTGTTTGTAGGGCAGAGTGGCATCCAGGTGTGTGGTTGTCTCACATGTCTGGAAAAACAGCAGGACAGTTGAGTGTCTGTTATCTAAACTGCTAAAATCAATTGAACAGGTGACATGATTGTTGGAAGGCTACTGGTTACAAACAGGCTACATGATAATATGCTGACAGATGTACATTTTTGGCTGAGCTAGAAAGCCAGAAAGGAAAAATTTGAATGGGTTTTTGGTTTGATGCCTGAAATAAGGTCTGTGGTTAAAACAAGCTTAAAATACTTCAGTCAATACTAGGGGTGGGAATCACCAGAGGCCCTGTGATACGATATTATTGCAGTCACAATACATTATTGTGATTGCGATTGATTTTAATTTTGATGTTGTGATATGCGAAGTACTTTGGTAAGATATATTGCAATGTATATTGTGATTAATTACCTTTTTTCAACTGCAATGTGTGTCCCAAAAGAAAAAACTTATTTAACATCTGTTTTACCTAATAAGATTACAAAAAGTTTTCAGTTAGTCTATCTCACTTCTCTCATTTTCTTATTGAAGTAAATTGTATTTAGTGGACTGAAAAAGCAATGATTTTATTATTCTGGTCAGCTACAAAAAGTTTAATTTGTATTTGTAATATTAGTAATTCATATAATTTAAAACTTTACACTTGCCATGGTGTATGGATACAATGTTGCCATGCAAAAAGATCCTGTTCTATGTTGTATCGATTTTTTCCCCACCCCTAGAAAATACTTCACTCTTAAATTTTGAAGTTTTAATGTGTGTTATAAAAGATGGTTGCTAATAAGTGACTAAATGAGATTACAGAGCGTAACCACGCCAAATTATGCTGACCACAACTTCACAGCCTCTTTGTGATGTAGATCATTTATAGTCTAACGTTAGCTTTTTACTTCTGGTGATTGCATATATGCTTCAAATGGTGTTCATTTGTGAAGATTATCTCGCTGAACAAAACATGTAAGTATCTTAAACTTTTGTTTGCCACAGAGCTTATTTTCTGCAGTAATCCAAAATTCAATGGAAAAATCCCATAGGCTTTTTGATGAGGGAACCAAAGCAATGTTAGCCTACAAATAAACGTCATCCCTGCAGCTCTGTATTGTTCTCCGTGTTAATACAAACTCAACTCCCGGCCTTTACTCCTGGTGTTGTTCACCACTGTTTTGGAAGAGGGAAATAGAGGGAGTAATAGGTGAACTAGCTTTAAAAGTAACATTGTTTCTTTTTATATAAATGTTGCACAGTGGATTCAGTTTATGCCGATGTGAAGAGTTGTGTATGTGGATTTTGAAAAGTAACTGATAAATATTTGGAAAATTAGGTTAACTGATAAATATTCGATGAAACTTAATAATGTTAAACTTGGGAATGGAATATGGTCCAAAGGAAAGTGGTACAATGTTTTTTAGTTATAGCCCCTCCCCCGTTGGCCATCCACCAGGCTAAAGGAGTTAACCTCAGGGAAACACTGAACTGAATGCATTCCCACCTCAATAGCTTATGTGTAAGGGATCACTGAAATTCTTCTGGAAGATCAGGAGATGCAACTTGTGTTTTATAGTCAGTACACAGTTGAGAGAGACAGTACAAATGAGAGAGAAAGACTCTGTGTGTGTGCGTGTGTGCGTGTGTGTGTGTGTGTGTGCGTGTGTGTGTGTGTGTGTGTGTGTGTGTGTGTGTTTGGGGGGCTAATATGTGAGAGAGAGAAATGAAGAGAGACAAGAGAAGAGTATAAACTGTGAGCAGTGCACTGAATGATATGATTGTGTTCTTTATGCTCTCTGCCAAGTGAAATGGGCACGCAGCCTCTCTGTAGTGACTCTAAGGATTAAAGGGAGTCTTTGAGGGGCACAATAAGAGGCCGCTGTAGCAGTGGCCCCTCTGCCAGGACACAGGCTAGGGTTATCCATGCCAACTGCACTGAATATCTGCAAATGCTGTTACAAAAAAACAGCCTCAGTGGGGGTGAGCATATTTGTATATTAACACAAACTCTGTTTCTGTCCAAAGTTTATGCAGTTCTTTAAATGACCATAACAGCTTCATCAGAAATTAGAGAGTGCAAGTGTTTTAATTATTTTTAATTATTTCTTGTGGCAGGTGCCAACTCCATTGAAGACCATATGTAATTTTTCACCCAAGTTTAACACAAGGAAATGTTCTCCCTTGTCTTTAATACTCAGAAACACTGATGGGATGTTGTTGTGGATGAATATATTTACAGAGCAATGTGATTTAACCACAGCACTAAACTTTTCAGCATGTCTCTTGTTAGCTCATCTCTCCACTAATGTCTGTGTTTGTTTTCCTGTGTTTCTACATTACTTTGGTCTTGTGTCTCAACATTCCAGTGTTACTCATCTGTTTGCTACCTGGCTGTCTCTCTCTGAAGGGACACAGTGTGGGAAGAGATGAATGAAAGACTTATGGCTGTATGGTCCCCATTTATGGCTGTATGGTAGAAAATAAACACCATGAGACTACAATGCTGCCTTGTTTTACAGTGTACATATTTCATGATAATGATGCAGATATAGCTCAGTTTCCTCAGCAAAACTCAAAGTTTTACTTCTAAAATAAAGAATACAGTAATATATATAAGGCTTTAGGACAAGCTGGGGAGAAAATCCTCAGTGTTGGCAGTGACAGCAAATGCACTAAGCTGCTCTCAGGCTGACAACACTTATTTTATGAAAGATTCTGTCAGAGTCATAATTTACTTTAAAATCAGTCAGTAGGAAAATCAACTCAGAAATCAACTCAGTCAGGAAAAAACAGCAGTTTTAAAGCCTGGTGGCCTCACAGGGCCATTGGGAAATCAACAAGTCAATTCTCTGCTCCTGTTCCTCATGTCTTCAGTTGATTGTAAAGTCTGAGTGGGACAGCCAGCTTATTGTCCTCAGAACAAACCAGGCTACAATACTGTGTTTCTGTTCTGTCTGTGTGCTGTGAAAATATCACTCCTACACTGAATGGCCTTATTCATGCACTGTATATCTCAAACATGTTGCCATCATTCCTCTATTTTTCATATGCAGACTGACATTTCATGATAAGACTTAGTAAGCAGTTGTTGTAGTGCTGAAACATTCAGTTAATTGAAGGGTTGCAGTAGAGTGAGATAATCATGGTACAATAATGGTATCAGAAAATATCTTGCTTTCATGGTATCACAGTATTACAGAATTATCAATATTATCAGTTAAAAGGACCCTTAAAGGAATGAAAACAGAAGATTTGTTTAACACTAACAATAGTTGATCAACACAATTTTGATAATCAATAAGTTGTTAGTCATTTAGCCCATCAAGCTAGGGACGACCAGAGATCTTCCTCTGGCCACCTTTGGGACAAAAGGCCCTATTAAATTTCAAAGCAACGCATTGAGTTACATTATGAGTTCAAGCTCTATTTAGTGAAAGTGAGTGTTGGGCGCAGATAAATTAGGATGTTATCATGATGTGTTTAAACACAATCTTGTAAAATTTGGTTTAGAAACTTGAAAACATACAGTTGTTTAAAGGAGAAATGTATTGTTTTCACTGCAATATAAAATAGACATTACAGAGTTAGTTATGAAATACAATATTTAGTAAAAGGCTTTTGAAGAAGATTTTGCTTTTCATGTGAAAGAAAGTAAGGTTTATGGATGTATGGAATCTATGCTCCCAATGGCAGCTCATAACAGCCATTTAATGTGCTGATAACATTCAAAGTGGGTGGTCGTAGTTGCTTAGCTTTAGATCACAGTTATATAGGGCTGTGTGTGGACACTTTTGATACAGTGTTGGTTATTTTTGTTCCCTTTCCATTTGTCCTCCTTATCCCAGCAAGAACATTGGTTAATCATCACAGGTCATCACTCATACGACTGCTCTGCTGTGACACTCAGCACTTCCTGTGACAGATAGTTTACGTTTTAATGAGTGGGGCCTTAAAGGCTTCAGAGCAGTGCTCAGAGGATCAATCAACATTTTCTGACAAAGATGAAAGAATCGAAGTCTGCCTTCTGATGTATTTCCGTGTTGGGAATTTTTGGGTGTTCGACAAGTTAAAGAGAAACCAGAGGGTAAAGGTTTTATGAGTCATCAGTTGACTGATCAGCAAAGTGTTCTCTCCTACTGCATCTAGGTCAGAAATAAATAACATACTAACAGTACAAAAAAGCCTCAGCAGCAGCCACAGTCTACAGTCATCTTCTTCTTTGTCTGGCTGTCAAGGCAATATTAAAGAGAGCAAGAGCTCAGTTCCTGGGTAGATATCTGACAGACTTAAATCCTGTTTGGATTAAACAGGTAGAGGAAAGCTTTCTGAGGGAATAAAACTCATATGGCGTAGTTGGTGTGGGAGCAATTAAAATGAGAGACAAACATGGCATTGCAGCCAGAAGGATCATTTTCTGCCCTACCAGCAGCCTCTCTAGTTTGTCAGCAAAACAAGACATCTTTGTTATGACATAACACTGATCACCAGTCATTTGTCTCTTATGTAACCCCACAGACCACAGGCTAAACCACAGCCTGCATGATGGACAAGGCCCGGAGCCTGGTGGGAAACACATCAGTTTCCCCTGAGCTGCAGGGAGAACCAGGAGGGGTACTGAGACAGAGCAAAAAGAAAAGGACATGAGAGAGTAAATAAGGAGATGCAGAATGAGAGACAGGAAAGCTGGAGGTTAAAAGGGGAAGGGGTGACCACAGTAAAAAGGAGACTGTATGAGAGTGAGCCCCTTCCTCTGTCTCACTCTCTCTATCAGGCAGTACACATTATTAAGCGTGTACCCTATTCGAAGAACTTAACTTTCCTGAACTTTCTCTAAATCCCTCATGCCTTTTAGCTTTTATTCTCCTCTAAAGAGTACAGTACAGAGAAAATCCTCCCTATTATATAAACCTGTGGTCCAGAGACAGATTACTGGTGACTGCTGATGCCAATGCAGCTTCAGCAACTTTGAGTGCTTCAATGTGTTGCAGTGTGTTGCAATTCTCAGTGTATACTGACACGTAGTGTACAGAGAGGGTAGCACATCCACCATGCCTTAAACAGCCCTGACAGTATACTTATTATGTGTGTTCTGATCTGGGGGGTTTTTTTCTTCCTTATATGGTTTCACTTAGTAACAGCAGTCACACAGTCATCTTCAATTAGACACTTTTACCATTTCAAAGATTTCATAAATGATATCATACCAGTGCTCAGTGGATGGGGCATGTGGCTGAAGCCATTTCTTTGTAATTGCTTTTCTAGCAGCTACACTCAGTATTCCAAATAAGTATTTGGAGATGTTTTAAGTAAAAGGCCAAAGAGGAGTTCATCCAACTTAAATATAATTTTCGTCTCAAATAATAGTCACCAATTTCTGTTCTGTTTTTGAACAGTTAAATAACACTGATAAATCCCTATGCTCCAATTTTTATTTAACTTTTGGGGCCTGAAGGATCCTTTTATAGACTTACTTAGTTTAAAAACAGCAGCTTTGATAGGCCAGAGGCTAATGTGATTATTGTTGTTTATACATTGATGCAATTTTTGTCCAGTGGCATTTAGGAGGCCTTTTTGTGTTTATTGTGAAGGTTCCTTTTTATGTATTGATGCTGTTGTTTGTCTGCCATGCAAACTTATCCCTACAGGTTCATCTACTAATGCAACCTACAAGATTTGGAAATGTATCTTGTTGAGAATGCAATACGTAATATCCTCTGCCCTTTTACTGCCGTCCTCCCTGTGTATGTCCTGTGGAACTGTTTGTCAGACAGCCCTGCTTCTGGGAGGAGGTGAGGGCAGTGAAGGAGTGTGACTATAGAAGTTATGGCCTCAGTACACCGTTATACGTGCATTAAAACATCTCCAAGGAAGCATCTTATATGAACTACTGACTTACTTGAAACAATAAGCTGTTGACGTCACAGACGCTCCATGTTGACCAGTTATCAGTGATTAAACCTGTTCAGAGCGGCAGCAGTGATGTCAAGGGGCCTGCGGGACCACTGCCACTGTCACCACTCAGAGGCAAGACAAGTGTGTGTGTGTGTGTGTGTGTGTGTGTGTGTGTGTGTGTGTGTGTGTGTGTGTGTGTGTGTGTGTGTGTGTGTGTGTGTTTGAACGTCTGGGTTTCAGTTGCTCATTCCACGCTGCATGCATCTCTAATTGCTCCCCTGACACACAGATAAATTACCTCAACATTTGTGTCAGCGCTGGTGAAAACAGCCCCTCTGACAGCTGTAGTCAATACTTTTCTAAGTGTGGCAGGGTGCAGAGTGAGCTCATATACAGTATGTTTGTTTTCTGGAGCGTTTAGATCTGGATCATTTCCTTTATGTTGTAGTTTACCTTGAACGAAATTGCAAAGCAAGCCTTTATGTCTGGCGTTATCTGGTACGAGGGACAACACTGGATTGTTTTCCAACAGAGCTGCACTGTGGCTGGGAGTTCAACAAAATTCTTTATGCTTCTTATATTGTGCTCAATTTATTTTTAAATTGCACTTGTTAGCTGGTTATTGACAGGTATTTTGATTTGTGAGGCCACCTGTCTTTTGCATTGACATGTGTGCTACACAGAACCACAGAGAGTAGTTGAGTATTTTGAGGTACAAAGTTTTGTTTAAGCCTGAGAGTCTCATTGGCGAAAATTGTTTGGCAAGCTGTGCTTTTGTTGTGCAAAACTTGTGGTTCCCAGAAGTTTTCAGTCTTTACATTTATCATTGTATTCTTGTTTTTATGATGTTCTGTTTACTTTTTACCAAAACGTTCTCGCCATGATACCACCAATAGACTGCTTCACCACTGTGCACATAATCAAAGTAGCAGTTCAGTCAAATCAGGCAATGATTTTCAGAGTTTTTCTAGGAGCACTTTTTAAACTTAAGCCTGATAGGTTTTTGTGGCCAGTACAATAAAAATTAGGGATGCACGATAATATCGTACGTCATCAGTATCGGCCAATATGGTCTTCCTTACTTTACACAATGAATGAATATTACATACATTGAAAAGCATTGTATTTCATGTCTCCAACTGCTGGTGGGCCATCACAATAAAAGTATGCATGTATAATATGAAAAAAGTTGATATATATCGATTTCGGTACCTGACCAAATGAGATGTTATATATTGGCGTATCAGATATCAGCAAAAAATTCCAATATCGAACATCCCTAATTTAAATTGTCTAAAGAAGGTGTTTTGTTTTGTTTTTATTTTGTTTTGACATGTCTATTATGGAAATCACAGGGGTAAATAATGAAATGAATATGGGCTGAATTCTCTTTAGTGACTTCAGTTGCAGGGTTTTGGTATTGTGCAGGCTGGCTCACTGTTATGGCTTACTGGGATATTTGAAAAGAACACAGCCATTGTTAATGTTTCTAGTAACACCTGTGCTTTTCCTACCATTACATCAAGAGTCAAATATCTGCTGTGAATAAAGACCTGGTGGCCATGGTGCTTAAGATACAGTACGTACTGAGTGTTGAGTTGAAACATTAACCTGTCAGTGCCCTCTGTTGGGAAAATCTATTGTTTCTAGATACCTCATTGAATAGGCATTTAGGTACCACAATTTCTTGTTATTGATATATCTGCAATATATGTATATACCAAAACTAGGCATGTGCAGACCGTGCTTGATTGACAGCCTCCTTCCTTAGTTTTGTTACACCTGTTAGGGCAGGAAAAATTACACCATTATAAGTGGCTCTGCTCCATGTGGTCATACTGGTGTGTTGCTGTATTTTTAGCGGTAAGGGAAACTTGCTTGTGGTGGCAGGCATGACATGCAATCTGCATGAGCTGATAATCAAACAGCTGCAGGTGGTGAAGATAGTAAACTTTCATTCTTTCATCTTTATACAGTGTTTGAGTACTGGGAGATACAGTAACTTTTACATTTGATTTCAGCCCCGACAACACATGTCAAATATGTGTTTATAGTCGGTATTGTTTACAGTGATATTGGTACACATTTTGGTTTTTTAATGTGCTACACAGAGCTATTGATTTAAGTTGGCATGAGCCGCTTTGAGTGCTGAATTTAAAATTGAGTAGAGACCAGCTGGTTCTAATCAGCACTGTGCCTGCTGGGTTTTGGAGAGCACCCACTGTTATTAGTGATTAGAGTTTAGTGACATCATTTTATTCCCACTGTAGCTCCACCTAACATCATCCAGACTGGAGGTCTGTTCACCCTGAGGAATGAAAAAACTTGTGTGGCTGTACAGGGGCTTCAAGCCATGTAGCATAACCCTTGTTTCATGTTTATCTGAACTTTAGTTCTTGCTGTTTTCCTCTTCAAGCCCTGCTACGTCAAATGCAGGGATGTAAAAATGGAGGTGTTGGTCAGCCTGTTCAGTCATTCCAACACTGGTCTTAATGACCATATACTGTATGTCTGAATAATGTGCCTGTAGGGGCTGGTCACAAGGCTCTGAAAAATCAAAAGAGAAATTAAAGCTGCAAGCGGCGATGAACGGGTCCTTGCACCTTTCTGACGTCAAAGGTGCCAGTGGGACACTGGTTATCACAATTGTGCATTTCCATGACAGCTGGAGACTACGTGCACGACCTAGATGGTTCTTGCATAGAGTGCTTTGCCCTGGAAATGACGTTTTGCAAATTGTGTATGACTTCCTCTGTCCACTATGTGGCACTAGAGAACACACAGTGGTAATCTCCTTCTTGCTGAATATCACATGTAGGCCACACAAATTGAATGATCTCTGTCACATAATGCCGACTTCCTGTTGTCAGTAGGTGGTGCTGTGAGTGAGTCTGTCGATGTTTTCAGGCCTGGACTGTTACACAGCATGTAATATTTGGGGTAGATTGGACTATGTATAATCAAGTTACAACAGCTTCCTGTGTCATGTCAAAATTTCGAAATTCACTATGGCAACACCATTCTAAGAAAACTCAATCTTCATTAAAAAGCATCATCAAGGTTTGAAGGCTTTTCTGCCCAAATTCGAGGTGGATCTGGTCAACTAGGTAGGAACAGTACATGAAAGTATAAAATATGTAATTTCCTGTTGCCTGTAGGAGACGTAACTCAGTATTGGCATGTAGATGTCTTCAGGCTGGGGTTCTTATCAGACGTCAAGTTTGAGGCAGATTTGACAGTGTGGTACAGTTCAGTTCAGTACAGTACCCATTTTTTCTGTTTCCACTGTGAAAAGTTGTGAATGGTACCAAGGAAGCGTTTCTTGCCGTCCCCACTTTTGGTCACCCCTCTGTTGGCGTACCTGGCATACAGATCTGGTACTAAAAGGTGGAGCTAGAAACACTGCAGTTTGTTAACTGGTCAATAGCTTATGGTCACTCTGCTCAGGGCTGAGTTGTGGCTGGTTTTAAAGCTTATGTAACTGCTGTTCATACCGTGGCAAGCCTCAACATACGTTAGTAAACAATGACTATAAAATGAAATGATGTTTTGCTGCCTCTTGTAGCAGCTGTAGACTGAGAAAAAAATTATTTAATTCACTGGGCCGACTGCTGGAAACTTTTAAGGTGGAATTTTTACTTGTAATTTTACTCAATGCATGAGTTGATGACATGAATCCATCAGCACACCCTAAATTTTATTATGATAACTTTGACCATACCATTAGTTCTTATTGTTTGTCTTGGATGACATATACTTAAGTAATGAGTGGATCTTCAAGCATTTAAAAATATATATTAATTTCGACTGGATTATGTGAACTGCATATTCCAATTCTCACTTGGAGAAAAAAAAAGCATCATGGAGCATCATTCCTGTGGGAAACAGCAACAGTAAACTCCTGTGCTTGCCTGAGAAGGACTAAATGCACAAACCTGCTATTTTTAAATATCCCATGGACAGAGACTCTCACTGCAGCCTGTTCTATTTTGGTCAGAAAATGTTGGCATGCAATCACGTTCTGTGGTACGATAAATGAGGTGCAGAGTTCCCTCTGTGTCACCGGTAATGAGAAAATACAGCGAGAGCTAGACAGAGCAGAGAGTGATAACAGCCCCGCCCACATTTACTGTTTGCAATGGAAACGCGGACCTAGGGTCTAGGTACCATGTCTGAAGGGTTACTTTTGGTCCCAAAGGTACCATTCTGAAGGTGTTTGGTGGAAATGGGGCTTTAAAGACTACTTCCTGCTTTGTGGTGAAACATGGAAACTTGGCAGTTCTTTTCATGATATAATGATAAACAGAGCATTCAACTAATAATGCTACATAATTGTTTATATAATTTGAACATTTTTGTATTGGAATTCATAAAGGGCTTTTGTACATATGGGGCACACTAAATATTAAATATTGAGATATATGCATTGTTTAGGCTAGGTATGATATATTCTTAGTACTGCTCATGCTTTTTCCTATGTTACATCTTCAGTAATGACCTTATTCTGTGATACTGTTTTAATATTTGTTTAAACACAGTAGTATCATTGTGTTCTGCTGCTGCTGTTGTTATCAGTGCTGTATGAGTGCACACTGGGTAAGCACAATAAAGGTGATCTCACAACAATAGACCCCTCCCTCTTTTCACCAAAAGAGTCCCTACAGTCCAACAGCATCACCAGTGATGGCACTGTGAGACACACACACACACACACACACACTGATAACTCAGAGAGGAAGGCTTAAGGGTGGTTAGTCTGGCACTTTGTCAGAGCCCAGTGTGCAACAGAGGCACATGCAGAGCACACACAGACACATCCCCAAACACACACACATCCTGTGGACAGATGCTTGGTGAAAAAGAGAGAGCGTGTTAGAGGCTGCAGCAGAGACATGCTGAAGAAGCTGATGTGCAAGAAAATCTGCGATCGTAAGAATCGTGCCTTTTTAATCTCTCCTCTTCTCCCCCTCTGCTCTCCTCTAGCTCGCTTTTGCTCTCATGGATTTTCTGGTATTTTGTCTGTCTCATCTTTCAGCCATCGCTCTGCTTTCTCTGGATGTACGTCTCTTTCATGTCTCCACCTTTTCCTCTCTCAACCTGTTGCCTTGTGTCCCTATCTTCCACTTTGTTCTTGTGGTTTCTGTCTGTGTATGATAGATGCAGTGTCATGGTACTCTTTGCAGCAGGGACGTTTAGAGAGCTTGTTTTGTATATGAGCCTGATCACAGTTCTGTTTTTTTTTTTCACATATATCAGTTAATTAATGAAAGCCATTTTTATGTGCAGCTAATTCCTAAACAACAATTTATAGTAAGCTCATTTACATGAGCACATCCTTTATGATAACAGAGTGAGAAATTGTTTTTAAATTGATTCCATTTCCACTAAATGTCCTCAAAAATAGACAGTGACCTAAGCTGCAAACATTCCTGTTGTCGCCATGCCTCAGCTGACGGCAACCACACAGCACCAACCGTCGTATCAGCCCCGGGCTAATCCCTCGTGTGAATGGTCACGTTGGGCAGGTGACAGGGGGCCATGTATCCATGCATGGCTGCCAAACCAGATTAAAGTCAGATGGATGGATAGATAAAGGTTGAATGGATACATACACACGACCTGACAGATTGACTGCGTTGCACTCTTTCCCTGAGGCAAGCAGAGGTCATACAATGCAGAGATGACTCAGGTCCTACCGTAGGCACATTAATGAGAAGAGAAGGATGATGCATTTCACCCTCATACTAACCAGGAAGAGCACCTCTGATGGCAGCGATGTGTCTCTGAATGATGAGGAAATAATGATTTATTGATGCTTACGGGAATATCCCTGACACAGTCATCGAACTGTTGAGCGAGTAACACATACATTTGCCATTAATCCCAGGAGCATTTTTTCATGGTTTAAATTGACTTAAACATCATACATCTTCCCTTTTCTGCCTCTGTCATTGCAGATAAGAACTTTGAGGATGAAGATTCTGTGGACGGAGGCCGGTCCTCTTCCTCTTCATCATCCAAAGCACCCCCCAGTGGCAGGAGGACTGTAGTGAGCTCTGTTAGAAGACCCAGCTCAGCCACCACAGCTAAGGCGACAGGTGAGGGAGGGGTCCGGTTCACACAAATGCACACAGCCACAAGATGTTTACTATACAGCACTTTCAACATTAGTAATGGTAAATGTAACGGTAACACATATATTAAAGTCTCCAGACTGGGTGTGCTGAAGGGGTATCACATAAACACTTTCCTGCTGCTTTAATCATTCTTTAGAAATGCTGAAGTGCTGTTGAATCTCAGGAACAATACCATGTGCATTTATTTTTCAAAGGTAAAGAAGCAGGTGCTGGTGCTGTTGATGAAGAGGATTTTATCAAAGCCTTTGAAGATGTGCCCACAGTGCAGGTATGCTGAGCTATATGTTGTATGAGATGGATTTAAACACACACATGGATCAATGGGATTTCAAATTTTTTGGCAAGACAAATTCTAGTCTTTAGCAGTTGTCTGCTTGTTTTTTTTTTTGTTTTGTTTTTTTTTAATGCCTCCGTGCCGGCGATAGCCATGGCTGGAGGCTTTATGTTTTTGGGTTTTTCGTCCATCTGTCCATCTCATTCTTGTGAGTGTGATATCTCAGGAGCATCTCCAGGGAATTTCTTTAAACTTGGGACAAACCTCCACTTGGACTCCATGAACTGATTAAAATGTGTTGGTCAAAGGTCACTGTGACCTCATAATGTTGTGCATAAAACACTTTACACCATATCTCAGGAACAGAAGAGGGAGACATTTGGCAGATACTGAATTGGTGACACTCATCTAGGATGTCCACCTTGAAACTGTGCTGTTGTACAGATCTTCTGTGCTGCAAGGGGGAAGATGTGTGTGAAGCATCCATGTTTTCACAGACATGGATATAAATATGTCTATAAACCTAACAAGTGCAATTTGTTTGGTACAAGTGAGTTTTTATACAAGTGAGCAACATAAAAACAAATTTAAAAAAAAAACATGTTTTCTGAGGGGAGAGAGAGCAAAATGACTAGAGAGTGTTAACCAAAGGAAGATATAAAGAGAGATATGAAGAGAAAAAAACAAAAACAAAAACAAATATAAACATATCTCTGGCATCTCTGGTTGGGCCCTAAAGACAAAGAGGTGGTGGTGTCATAGAGCATCAGATTGTCCCATCTGACTCTATTTGTTGTTGAAAAAAACAGAAACCTCTCCATAACTATCAATGGGCTGCTTTGTTTCAACAAGACATTTTATGACATCCCTCTCCACATCAAAGATTGTGATTGCTTCTTTATTTTTTGCCACAATAGGGATCTGCCAGGATCCAGCATCGACAGCTTTAGCTAATGTTTTATTTCTTAGCTTTTTGGGGTGTCAGCTTATGCTAATGATTACATGTCACAAACATGTACTTACACACAGATTTGGAGCAAATGCACTTGTGTGTTGTGAAGTATTACCTGCTGGCCTCTGTCAAATCTGAGCCTTTAAAACATATACAGTATTGTAAAACAGCTAATTCTGAGGATAGTGACAGCATTATCCATCCTGTCTCTCTATGTGTCCAGATCTACTCTAACAGAGAGCTAGAGGACCAGCTGACTAAGGTCAGAGAAGTGCTGTCTGATGACAAACATGACTGGGAGCACCGAGTGGTTGCGGTAAGACTCAGAAACCAAATGCATACTCATACACACACACACACACACACACACACACAGTGGAGATGCATGAACCCAGTGATGAAATACTGATGAATGTCGTCTCGTTTTTCTTGATCCTCTCCAGCTGAAGAAGGTCCGTTCTCTCATGCTGGCCGGGGCAACAGAGTACGAGGGTTTCCCTCAACAGCTGCGTCTCCTGGAGGCTCCCCTCAAACTGTCAGCTAAAGACCTGCGCTCACAGGTGGTCCGTGAGGCCTGCATCACACTGGGGTAAGATCCCAAGTTGAGGAAGATGTACTGTTTGCTCAGATTTTATAGATGTTTTTGGGCACAAGTGTGAAGTTCCATTTTACAGTAGCTTTAATCTGCAACCTGGGTTTGAACTGTGTTAAAACTGGCAAATAATGTGAATAAAGGTATGATCATAACAGATTTTTTTTCATCAAACATCATCTTTAATCATAAAGTGACATGACTTTTGTCATTTCCACAATCTCAGAACTGCATTCTGGCATTGGAATGGTAAATTGTGGTAAAGATGGTAAAGAATACGAATTTTAGAGCAAAATAGAATCTGTGTTCGAAACAGAATGAAGGAGTGCTATGCACAGAGCAGTTGAAGTCTCCATTTTTACATGACTTTTTCTATTATATTTGATTTCTGAATATTAATATCATACTTTTAATAATAATGTGCATAAATTCAGGCTGATGTAGAAGTTTAGCATCTAGTAACTATAGAAACATTACATACAATTTAAAGGTGGGGTAGGCAGTTTGCTGGAAAAGGTTAAAAAACAAAGCATTTGAAATCACAACCTGCCTCCTGCAGCTCTCCTCTTGCTGTCTTCAACCCCTCCCACTAGAAAAGCAGAGGCATACACTTCATTCAGTAACCCGTACAGGTGCTCATCATTCATTTCAGTCATCCTGATTGTAACCCTGATGCTGTTATATAGAAGCAATTCTGTGAGATTTACTGTCCCATTTTTTTCAGACGTGAGCCTGTAAAGCCCTTTCAGATGACTCAAGACTCGCTCTATAAACATGAACTTAATGTCGGGTACACACTACATTATATCAGCCCAATTATAGCCCAACGCAGCGCCGTACGATGTCGGCTCGGATCGTGAACAATGAGTGTCGTACGTGATAATCCATTGTTTTGTCTCCTGTAGTGTGTCATAGTTAACGACAACCAACCACATCTGGAACGTTCCAACAGAAAGTCGAGCATGTTCGATTTTCTTTTCGTTGTTCACGACTGCTTCCATCACCGCCATCACTTTTACAAATAGAAACACAAAGCGATCTGCTGCTGTGGACAACTGTATATCAACAACACCCCAGCCTCTAGGGACGACCACATAGAGTGAAAAGGGAAAAATGATGGCATTAAACAGCAGAGGCACTTTAGCAACCCAGTGAGTACTGCCATTGGCATCAGGCTAGCAAAGAATGTTATTTCTTCACAATGGAAGATGTAAAGGAATAAAATTTAAAAAATAGTGGCAGGGCTTTTTACTAACCACAACTGCAGAGGCTCCCAGTTTCATCTGAAACAGACTACATTATAAACGGGCCGTTATTTATTATTCCCTCTGTATCTTTATATTTTTACTTTTTATCCGCTCCCGTTTGCCTTGATAAAGTTAATGCATCGCGCCGTCATTCCTCAACCCTTCCTGTATCTGTAAAAACTTAAAAGCCCCTTATAACTTCGATTCAGAGAATCCTTTCATTTTCTAAATAGGCTTCTATTGTAAAACATTTGCAGGAACTTGTTGCAGAGGATTCAGTGACTTGCAAGTTTGCATGTGGTACTTCAAATGTAGCTCCTGCCATCTGGTGGCACTTTTTACGTTATTACAGCAACATTTGGGCTGGCACATGAACAGACACAGTGACTGCAATAATAGTAAAAGTAATAAGAATAGGGCAAGAATAACCCGATGACATCACACACGTTGTGAAGGACGACTGAGGATGATTGGTGTGGACCATCACGCAGTCTGCCATGTTGGCCAAGTTACAACACAAGGCACAATTTTATGACTCCATAGTCGCCTAATCTGACGAAGTGACTGTCGGACAGATAGAAATGTTGTGTAGTGGGAACCAGCTGTTAATTAACCGCAGCTACGAGCCTGTGGCTCTGGTTAGCAGAAAGCTAAACTATTAGCAACATTTTCTCTCTGCCTCTGAAACACTTTGCCGATAATGTCACATGTTTTACTGACTGACTCTCTTTTAGAGTTGATGATGTTCTCTCAGTCCACTTAAGTTAAGGTTTGCTCAAAGGTTATCATGGGATTTTTGCCTCATGATGCCAAAATAAAACTGCCTACCCCAGCTTTAAGCACGTTGTATTTGATACTGAAAAAGCACACAGTAAGGTTGGGCAATTATTATACAACATTTCCACATTAACAACCTCTGAGTGAGAGCATAGAACAAAGATTTTGTTTGTTACATGTCAACATTGATTAACTTAAAAAAAAAGAGGACAAGCCCTAATACACAGGTTAATACAGTGAAAAACTTTGGTCATCATTTGTGTTTTAATTGGAGAGTCATTCAGTTTTCATTAGTGGATCAGCATCAGTTGCCTTGCCAGGGTAGTCTTAAAGGATTTGATTGACAGCAGTGACATTAACTCGAATCTCTTACTCATTAGGCTTTGCCAGGGAAACGCTCAAATATTTTCTTTCCACATCTTTAAGCTAATGAACATGTGCCCTGCTCGGATATGAAACGAGCAGTGTGCCAAAAACCCCAAAACATTCGTCATCCAAATTATAATCCAACCCTGATGAGGTGCAACAGAGCAGAGATGCATGCAAAGAGCAGCAGGTTGATGAATAGATTTGAGTTACATGTATCCTATCATCCTTGTAATGTCACCACAGTTTGCCTTTTAATCCACACATTCCCCAGCTGTGGCAGACTGCATATTGAATTTTTCTTCAGTTTTTGGACCGTTTCAACCTAGATATACTTATTTGATTTTTAGTGTTAACTATTTCTTTTGTTTTCTCTTTCTCTCAGTTTCTCTCTTTTGTGTCTCACCAAAAAGCAACAGCTATCTCATTAACTTACATATGCCCTCTGCCTCTCTCTGATTTCTTTTCCAAAAGTTATTTTCTTACTCTCTTCATTTTACCCCTTAGTTAAAATGCAGAAAGTGAAATCAACTTTAACACATTACAGCAAAGTCATTTGAGGAGTTGTACTTGTAACACACCTGCCACAGTCCTTTTAATGTTGTGAAATAGAACAATGACACATCACCATGATGATGGGGTTTACACATGTTCTTTAACACTTTGTCCTTCCCTTGTTCTCCCCCTGCCAGACATTTGTCATCAATACTGGGTAACAAGTTTGACCATGGAGCGGAGAGCGTCATGCCCACACTGCTGAACCTCGTGCCCAACAGTGCCAAAGTCATGGCCACCTCTGGGGTGGCCACCATCCGCCTCATCCTCAGGGTAAGACACCCAGAGTGGGGAGTTGATGTGGTTAGTCAGGTGTACTGTTTGGCGTATTGCTTTTTTGAGGCAGCAGAAAGCAATTGTGCCTTTGAGCAAAAAACCCCCAGTATTTTCTGGTTGTTACACACACAGGAACATGTGGATGGGTGGTGGGTGGGTGAAATAATACATCGTTAAAGAGGAAAATATTAATTACATTCTGTAAAATGTGAACATAGGAGAGAGCAGAGCCGCTGCCAGACTGCACATTAAGAGAGATACTGTGCACAGTTACGCACGAGGAGCAGTGTAATTATTGTGTGATTATTTTAGAGGCTAAAAGTTTTGTTTTGTTCCCTCTGTCGAGTTTATGAGTACAGGTTTGATGCTTAAATGTCCCAGGATATTTGCTATAGTAACATTACTGCTCTTACTGCATTACTCTCAGCAGAAAACAACTGGCTTCTCCACTTTGCAGAATCCGTCATGCGCCAGGTGTAGGCTGACTTTTTTTTTTTTTTTTAAAGATATTTTTTTGGGCATTTTTGCCTTTAATGGACAGGACAGTCAAGTGTGAAAGGGGGAGAGAGAGAGGGGATAACATGCAGCAAAGGGCCACAGGCTGGACTCGAACCCGGGCCGCTGTGGCAACAGCCTTGTACATGGGGTGCCTGCTCTATCCACTAAGCCACCGACGACCCGTGTAGGCTGACTTTTAAAAAGAATGGGAGAAGACACTGTGACTGTTTGAATTCATGTTTGCCCAAAACATACCTAATTATTTTATTAATCAATTAATTAAGGAACTAAATACAACCCCTTTGCCCCTTGCGCCTTGCTTTGTGCTTTGATTATGCCTCGCTTACCAACAAAACTGGTAGGACGTTAAATGCACTAGCATCATGCAGTATAGGTCGTTTGAGTAGAGCCTACAGTCATCTGAGACAGTTATGCTGCTGTCATATATACAACCAGACCACAAAAGCATCATCATGTGAGAATGAAATGATAATTTTAACTATACATAGTGACACATTACATTTGGACTTTCGAAATACACCTTATGTTTTTGTCTTTCTCTTCCAGCACACACACTACCCGCGCCTCATCCCCATCATCACCAGTAACTGCACCTCCAAATCAGTAGCAGTCAGACGGTAAGAGGACGTTAATCCTGATACTAAATGAAAAAGGGCATCTGTTCATACAGATACTGCAGGACAGAAGTAAAACACTTCAGAATTTATTATTTATTATTTCTTCTCAAGAATGAGTAAGATGTTATTTATATCAAGCACTATTTTTTCCAATAAAGTGTTGGATATACAGTATAGAATATAAATACATTTCAAGTATTCATTATGTTACATTTAATTTCTTAAGTAGTTTAAAGAAACCATTCTGTCTTTGAAATTCTCTCCTTAAAATGACAGGCAGGTTCTGGTTTAATTTTATATTGTTTTATTGCTTATATTGTGTTGCAGTTGCTTCAATTCAGAGCACTTCACAAGTTTTTGTTCCTTTGTCATGGTGTTACCTTGTCCCCACTCCAGACGCTGTTATGAGTTCCTAGACCTCATGTTACAAGAGTGGCACACTAATACACTGGAAAGGTAAGTTGTATCTCATGAGTTGGAAAATATCTGCTTTCCTCCAAATCCACAAAAATGCTACGCAAGCGTGCCACTTGTGCGTGCCAAATGGATAAAGTGTTGTAACATATGTGTGTGTCTGGGCAGAGCAAAGTTCGAGCTTTTGGGTTTGTGGGTGTTTATTTGAAGTGAAGTAACAGCCTCTTCTTCTTCCTCCTCTCACATGATGACATTTGAGTTCGCTAGCATTTGAGTTAGTTAAGTGTGGGTTGGATGCACCACTGATGAGGCCCATTAAATTGATGAGTCCTAAGAAAACCGTCATCATCAAGACCCACAGCGATAAGGCGACTCTCCATCACTGTAAACATGACAACCGCAGCAGAGACTTTAAAAAGCGTGTGAAAAACCCTGTGAGTGGCCACATTGCCTGTGGACCACCGGAGGAATAAAAGGTGGAGGAGACAGAAAAAGAGAGAGAAGAGAGATACACTGCTGGACTTTTCATAGTTTAGCATTTGAGCTCTAAGGTTACGAGAATTGTCTGCCTATACTTCCTGGTTTCACCTTGATCTTGGGTTTAACTGCTTGTGTCCTCCTCATCATGTTCCCCTACTACCCCAGACATGTGGCTGTTCTGACTGAGACCATCAAGAAAGGCATACACGATGCTGACTCTGAGGCCAGATCCATTGCAAGAAAGTAAGTGTCATTGCATCCTAACAGGCTTATTTTATCCTTTTGGTGAACCTTGCTATGTCTTTTGTATCATGAGAAACCAAATATTCACCAGTTTTGACTTTAGATAAGTTTAAAATCTGCCTTCATCCTCTGCTTTTCTTCGCCCTCACCTGTAGATGCTATTGGGGTTTCCATGGTCACTACAGCCGGGAGGCAGAGCATCTGTTCCAGGCGCTGGAGTCCACCTATCAGAAGGCCCTCCAGTCTCACCTGAAGAGCTCTGACAGCATCGTGTCTCTACCCCAGTCTGACCGCTCCTCATCGTCTTCCCAGGAGAGTCTTAAGTAAGAACCATAATGCCCTCCCTCTGTCCTTACCCTTTCTTCACCCTTATCTTCCCATCCCATCCCTATTCCCTATGTTCTGTCTTTACTGTCCTGCTTTCGTTGGTCTTGAGATTACACCTCCTTCCACCCCACTCTCTGTTATCTGTTGTGCTTTGTCATCCTGCCCTCTGCCTTTTTCTTAAAGCTTTTGCACATCTGTTTGCTGCAATTGACTGGAGGAAACCACTAATGCATCTGTCTTATTGAACATGATTGTAAAAACATTGGTAATTGAAGCTGCAAGCAGCAATGAATGGGCCCTCGCAGTCCACGCGCGTCGGGGCATGCTGCCGTCGGGGGTTGTGCACCTAGATGTCTCGTCAGCTGTAATAAATAAAAAAATAAACGTTATCTCTTACTTACATTTCCAGTATACAGGTAGGCACCCAACCCACCTATGTATTTTTCCAAAAAGTAGAAGCTGAATACATGCCCAATAGTTCAAGGTCTTCTGACTCTTTAAAAGTTGACATGGTGTCTCTAGCTCAAAGTATGAGGGACAAGGAGAGGTTGAAAGTCGATGAGTTTTGAAGAGGATTTGAAGATTTTCCAATTTACTTCCGTTCACACTAATTAGACTGCCACCAGAACGCCACCTATTAGCCGATTTGCACCGCATTTTGCACAAACTCTCATCGGGCCATGGAACACAATTAGCAAAAGTGTTGTGGTAATTGGACTGTATTTGGTCAAGATATGAAAGACTGTCTGTTTTGAAAACAATGTGCAGGAATTTGTTGTTTTATATTTTGGCCGTTTTTTGGACGATCAAAATTCTTTTAATAACTTTTTGTCAGGAGGGTCCACAGATGCT